>NC_079226.1:3171602-3289102 GCF_029633865.1 Lampris incognitus
CTTCCCAGCTCGTGTGTCGGCCCCCGTCTGGACTAATATTGAGTGATGCTGCTCAGCAGCAGGTGTCGGGTGTGGCGGTACGTTTCCTCTCCGACCTTCACCAACTCACAACACTGAAGCCCCAACACACACACACACACACACACACACACACACACACACACACACACAAGTACCAACCACACTGTGTCTGCATCACCCTGACGCTGCACACACACACACACACACTCTGCACACACTGCACACACACACACTGTACACACACTGCACACACACACACACACACACACACTCTGCACACACTGCACGCACACACTGTACACACACTGCACACACACACACACACACACACTGCACACACACACACACTGCACACACTGCACACACACACACTGCACGCACTGCACACAAACTGCATACACACACACTGCACACACACACACACTACACACACACATGCACACACACACGCACACACACACACACACACACTGCACACACACTGCACACACACACACACACACACACACACACACAAGTACCAACCACACTGCGTCTGCATCACGCTGACGCTGCACACACACACACACTGCACACACACACACTGCACACACACACACACACACACACACACACACACACTGCACACACTGCACACACTGCACACACACACTGCACACACTGCACACACACACTACACACGCACACACACACACACACTGCACACACTGCACGCACACACACTGCACACACACTCTGCACACACTGCACGCACACACTGTACACACACTGCACACACACACACACACACACACGCACACACACACACTGCACCAGGCACGGCGTTATGGGTGGGACTGAGGGTCCTAGGCCCGCCCACTTTTCACCAGGCCTACCCTACAATTTTCCTACACAAAAAAAAAATATTATTTTTTACAAATGTTCATTTAGTCATAAATGGTTCGAAATCAGCCAATAATCACATGATTTTGTACTAAAAATAGTTTGTATAAACATAATTGTATATGTTGATGTTCATGCGTAAGCAAGTTCATGAGACACGTGATGTGATGTTCGACGCCGGCAGGATAGGCTAGGCTGGGTTAGGCTAGGCTAGGCTAGGCTAGGCTAGGCTAGGCTAGTTCCAACTGCCATACCATGGAATGCCTTTGCAATGCAGCCGACTTGGTGGCTAGCCGGTGTGAGGCCGAGCCGTGTAGAGAAGAAAGGCCGATGTTCATTACTACAGGAGGCCGACTCTGTGACGACAATACACGGTTTAATGTCTTCTTCTCTATGCGCCTTTATGAAATCGAAAACAACCCGCTGTTAATGAAACCATCTAGCATAGCCCATTGTCTTGGGATCATAGAGATGTGTAGACTGTGACTGATAGTGATCGATAATGACCTCTAGCAGCGTGTCTTTACATGCCAGATAACAAGGTTATGAGCGAGTTCTGAATACTGGCTCGCCGCTCTGCTCGCGTTACTCGGGCGTCCCAATTCAGTCCATTTAAACCTCCTTCCCAAAGGGCACTTCGCATGCCCTACGCAACGCTCTACTACCAAACTGCACCACTCTAGGTAGCGCGGAGGGTGGGGATTGGGACAGGGGGGGATTGGGCTGTGGTTGCTTGGTCACAGACCTGTTGCGCCCTCTATTGGTCGGTCAGTGATAGAATTATAGTTCAAAATGGTCACTCACTGGCTTTCAACGTTGGCAAGTGATGGTACCGCTGCTGTCCAAGCAATGTATATTTTGCACTGAGTCATTTTAACATTTTGGCTCATTTTGTCAATGTTGCATGAATTATGAGGGGGTTTGTGATTATATTTGTTATTCTATCTAGCTCGATTTTGGTCTCAAAATGCACCAAATTGATGCATTTACATTGTCAATATTGAAAAATTTTCTGCAGCCACTGTATTGTTTATAAGGGTGGGGACACCACTGTATTGTTTATAAGGGTGGGGACACCTGCAGCCACTGTATTGTTTATAAGGGTGGGGACACCTGCGGTCACTGTATTGTTTATAAGGGTGGGGACACCTGCAGCCAATGTATTGTTTATAAGGGTGGGGTACCTGCAGCCACTGTATTGTTTATAAGGGTGGGGTACCTGCAGCCACTGTATTGTTTATAAGGGTGGGGACACCTGCAGCCACTGTATTGTTTATAAGGGTGGGGACACCTGCAGTCACTGTAGTAGTTATAAGGGTGGGGACACCTGCAGTCACTGTATTGTTTATAAGGGTGGGGACACCTGCAGCCACTGTATTGTTTATAAGGGTGGGGACACCTGCAGCCACTGTATTGTTTATAAGGGTGGGGACACCTGCAGTCACTGTAGTAGTTATAAGGGTGGGGACACCTGCAGTCACTGTATTGTTTATAAGGGTGGGGACACCTGCAGCCACTGTATTGTTTATAAGGGTGGGGACACCTGCAGTCACTGTAGTGTTTATAAGGGTGGGGACACCTGCAGTCATTGTAGTAGTTATAAGGGTGGGGACACCTGCAGTCACTGTAGTGTTTATAAGGGTGGGGACACCTGCAGTCACTGTATTGTTTATAAGGGTGGGGACACCTGCAGTCGGGTGAGACTGAAGAGGTCACTTAGTTGAGTGATGAGACGTTTCCGTGTGTGTGTGTGTGTGTGTGTGTGTGTGTGTGTGTGTGTGTGTGTGTTAATTGTCTCTATTAAATCTGTTTGTGTGTTTTCATTTAAAAAGATGGCGTCTCTGTGGTTTTTCTGTCCACAGCTGATTCCGATGCGTCTCGTCTGTCCACACTAGAGTCTGTCTCTGTCACACATCATGAGCGTGGTAGCCGTCTCTCCAGTGGCTCCTGAGTCCCCTTCCTCCATGCTCACCTCTGTCACACCTACGATGGATCCCTCCTCATCCTCACCTCCCCTCATCACTGCAGTGGAGGAGCAGCCTCAGGACCAGGCCTCCGCCCCGGGATCCGGCTCCAACCCCACCTCCTTGTGTGGAGGAGGACTGCATCTGGGGAGGGAACCCTCCAGGAGGTAATGTCTCCAGACATGTGGTTCTCAGTTAGGTCCTCTGCTTGTTTTCTGTTCTGGTGGGTCGGTTCTTACAGTCGCCTGTGGTCCCGCTGATCCGGCCTGCAGTCAGGCAGGTCTGGCACCTGCAACAACAGGCGACTGTCCTGGACTGACAAGACAAGCAGAGGACCTGATCAAAACCCCCACCCTCAAAGACAAGTAGTAGAAAAATAACATCTGGCGTCCGGGTGGCGTGGCGGTGTATTCCGTTACCTACCAACACGCAGGTTTGAATCCCCATGTTGCCTCCAGCTTGGTCGGGCGTCCCTACAGACACAACTGGCCGTGTCTGCGGGTGGGAAGCCGGATGTGGGTGTGTGTCCTGGTCGCTGCACCAGCGCCTCCTGTGGTCATTCGGGGTGCCTGTTCAGAGGGGAGGGGGTACTGGGGGTAATAGCGTGATCCTCCCACCTGCTACGTCCCCCTGGTGAAACTCCTCACTGTCAGGTGAAAAGAAGTGGCTGGTGACTCCACATGTATGGGAGGAGACATGTGGTAGTCTGCAGCCCTCCCCGGATCAGCAGAGGGGGCGGAGCAGAGACCGGGACGGCTCAGAAGAGTGGGGTTATTGGCCGGGTACAATTGGGGAGAAAAACGGGGGGGGGGGATCCAAACAATAAAAACCAGGGTTAGACACATGACCAGCGGAGACTGATAAGAATAAACCCGTGGGTCGGGAACGAGGACGGTTCTGTTCTGATGTGATGGTTTCCTGCCCAGCCAGTTGCCCTGCGGGTCTCTGCCGTTAGCATGTGCTTCAAGTCAGGCCTGGATGCTGAAGAAGTGGGAATAAAGGTTCGGAGGGAAGCCTCGGGCCTGCTGCTTCAGACCAGGTACTGGTCCAAGCGTGGGAAGGAACCTTCCCGACGGTTATATCCGGAGGTCGGCGCCGGACGTCAGTGTAACTTGGTGTAACCGACATTTTGAAGTCTGCGCCTGCTGTCCACAGGGATTGTTTAGGTGTGAGCAGGTGTGAAAATGGGCGGGGCTTAACGTGGTCCGTAAGGTCTGTTCTGTTCATTGTTCACACAAGCTCCTCCCACCGCCATAATGACGGCTCACCGCTACCCATGAGCAACGCAGAGGAGGAGGTGTTCCCCGGCTTGTTCCCTGTTTCTCGGGTCTCCACAGCAGATTTTATGGTTTCCATCGGTACCCTGTGACGGCACAGCGCCGAGGGTGGTCGTTGTTAACCCGGGCCTCGGCCGATCCGGACTGGAGCCTCGGCCGATCCGGACTGGAGCCTCGGCCGATCCGAACTGGAGCCTCGACCGATCCGGACTGGAGCCTCGGCCGATCCGGACTGGAGCCTCGACTGATCCGGTATGGTCTTGTTGATCCGCATACTGATTCGGCAGAACTTTGCGCCGGATGCCCTTCCCGACACCACCACTACCCCTATGGACGGGGGCACGGGTGAAGCGCTGGGGCGGTGCCGGTGTTTACTTGTGCCCAGGCCAGGCGCCAGAAGAACCAGTTCAGGTAGACGAACACAGCATTGTCTACTGAACCCTGTCAGTTGTGTTCATTATTTCATTGGAAACAAGCACGGCAAAACCGAAGGCTGGGCTGAACCCTCCACGGTAAAGGTCAAGAAGTGCCTTTCTGACCAGCGAGGGTCACCATGCTAACGGTGACCCTCGCTGGTCACAGTTAGCATGGTGACCCTCGCTGGTCACCATGCTAACGGTGACCAGCAGCCCCCGACTCACTGTTGACCACTCAGCCGCCGTCCTGCGCCGTGCATCACGGCCATTCTGATATGGCGGCTCTTTGTGTTGTGTTTATTGAGAAAGTTCATTTAAAATGATGATAAAAATATGTCCCTAGGTGTGTGTGTGTGTGTGTGTGTGTGTGTGTGTGTGTGTGTGTGTGTATGTGTGTGTGTGTGTGTGTGTGTGGGCGGGCCCTGTGATGGCCTGGCGGCCTGTCCACGTTGCCTCCCCGCCTGCCGCCCACTGACTGCTGGGATAGGCTCCAGCATCGTGCCACCCTGAGTAAGGATCGGCGGTTCCGATAATGGATGGATGGATGGATGCATGGATGGATGGATGGATGCATGGATGGATGGATGGATGGATGGATGGATGGATGGATGGATGGATGGATGAAAAGTATACCGAGCTACAACTGGGCTCCTATGAAAGTGAACAGAACCGCCCGTGTCCCTCTTCTGGCAAACAGAGAAGTGGTGCAGTGGCACCGAGCGTTGGGTGGTGCCTGTTGCTGCAGTGACCTGAGCACCTCCTCCACCATGTTATGACTGAACATGAATGTAAAAACCTTGAATTAAATATGTAAATATGAACCAACAAGGAACTGACATCGAAACAAACGGAGGAGGGGAGGGGGGGGGGCTCTTGTGGAGTGGCTGTGTGATGCGGGGTTAAATCAGATGGAGTAGGTTGGACTAGACTACGTCGGCTGTAACGAGGTAAAACTGGGGTAGACTAGAGCAGAGATGTGATATGAAGACAGTAAAGCTGTCAGTGAAGATGTGTCTTGTTTCAGGTGCAGGAAGCCACCCCCGCTGCACAGCGGAGCAGACTGGAAGGTGGTGCTCCACCTGCCGGAGATCGAGACGTGGCTAAGAGCCACCAGCGACCGAGTCGCACAACTTACACACTCCGTCAGCCAAGACGCCGCCAGCAGACATGTGGACGTGCACCTGGTACAACTCAAGGTGAGACAGGAGAGGTGTGTGTGTGTGTGTCTGTGTGTGTGTGTGTGTGTGTGTGTGTGTGTGTGTGTGTGTGTGTGTGTGTGTGTTGTATCATATATTTGAGCTTGTGTCTGTCGTGGAGCCTCTTGCTCCATAGGAAGCGGCTGTTTGTGTTGTTCCACTGGGAGTCCTGGTGTGAGTCAGAGACATGGAGATGGTTTGTTTTATTTGGTTCTGTGATCTGGGCTGCACTCCTCTGATATAAGGCCAGACAGATGCCTGCTTCACGTCCATCTTGCCTGCTGAAGTGTCCATGAGCCAGTGAGCGATATGGTGTCTGAGCATCAGCAGGCCGTCAGTCCCGTTCACACACATCTGTCTAACACCACACCAGTGTTGTTGTATTCATGGAACACTATGAGTATTACAGCTGCTAGTTAAGACGCCGTTAAAGTCAGACTGAGATCAGCCACCAGATTTGTGTCAGAACAAGCTGACACACACAAACACACACACACACACACACACACATACACACACACACACACACAAACACACACACATTCAGCTAACATACAAGAAGGCACGTGGCTAAGTGTGTCAGATTGTATTTCTTCCCCTGCATGCCATACGGTGAAGTGTGTGGGTGGGTGGGTGTGTGTGGGTGTGTGTGTGTGTGTGTGTGGGTGGGTGGGTGGGTGGGTGTGTGTGTGTGTGTGTGTGTGTGTGTGTGTGTGTGCGTGCGTGCGTGTGTGTGTGCGTGTGTGTTTGCTCTTAGCTCTTCCATCCAGCAGTATGAACTGGCCAACCCGAGGCAGTGTATTTTCCCAGAATGCCTTGCTCCTCTCTGGTTTTAGCTGTAGGTGTTATGTAATAGACACACCACCAGTCTTTCATTTGACCCTTCATCCGTTTATGTAACTACACTGTAGTTACATAAACACAACATGTAGTTACACTCAGCCATTGTACAGTTTGTGTCTGTCGTCTCCAGGCCCGAAATCTCATTTTACTTCCTCACATTTCACTATATTCATTCATTCATTCATTCATTAAGTGATGCATCATTGCACCTCTGTCTGTTGTGTGGGATTATGCAGCATGCATACAGACTGTGTCTGTTGTGTGGGATTATGCAGCATGCATGCAGACTGTGTCTGTTGTGTGGGATTATGCAGCATGCATACAGACTGTGTCTGTTGTGTGGGATTATGCAGCATGCATACAGACTGTGTCTGTTGTGTGGGATTATGCATTATGCATACAGACTGTGTCTGTTGTGTGGGATTATGCATTATGCATACAGACTGTGTCTGTTGTGTCAGATTATGCAGCCTGCATACAGACTGTGTCTGTTGTGTGGGATTATGCATTATGCATACAGACTGTGTCTGTTGTGTCAGATTACGCATTATGCATACAGACTGTGTCTGTTGTGTGGGATTATGCAGCATGCATGCAGACTGTGTCTGTTGTGTGGGATTATGCAGCATGCATACAGACTGTGTCTGTTGTGTGGGATTATGCATTATGCATACAGACTGTGTCTGTTGTGTGGGATTATGCAGCATGCATACAGACTGTGTCTGTTGTGTGGGATTATGCAGCATGCATGCAGACTGTGTCTGTTGTGTGGGATTATGCAGCATGCATACAGACTGTGTCTGTTGTGTGGGATTATGCATTATGCATACAGACTGTGTCTGTTGTGTGGGATTATGCAGCATGCATACAGACTGTGTCTGTTGTGTGGGATTATGCAGCATGCATACAGACTGTGTCTGTTGTGTCAGATTATGCATTATGCATACAGACTGTGTCTGTTGTGTGGGATTATGCAGCATGCATACAGACTGTGTCTGTTGTGTGGGATTATGCAGCATGTTTACAGACTGTGTCTGTTGTGTGGGATTATGCAGCATGCATACAGACTGTGTTTGTTGTGTGGGATTATGCAGCATGCATACAGACTGTGTCTGTTGTGTCAGATTATGCAGCATGCATACAGACTGTGTCTGTTGTGTGGGATTATGCAGCATGCATACAGACTGTGTTTGTTGTGTAGGATTATGCAGCATGCATACAGACTGTGTTTGTTGTGTGGGATTATGCAGCATGCATACAGACTGTGTCTGTTGTGTGGGATTATGCATTATGCATACAGACTGTGTCTGTTGTGTGGGATTATGCAGCATGCATACAGACTGTGTCTGTTGTGTGGGATTATGCAGCATGCATACAGACTGTGTCTGTTGTGTGGGATTATGCAGCATGTTTACAGACTGTGTCTGTTGTGTGGCATTATGCAGCATACAGACTGTGTCTGTTGTGTGGGATTATGCAGCATGCTTACAGACTGTGTCTGTTGTGTGGGATTATGCATTATGCATACAGACTGTGTCTGTTGTGTCAGATTATGCAGCATGCATACAGACTGTGTTTGATTGATTGATGGATGTGTCTGTTTTACACAAAGCCTCCCACATCTGCTGCATGCTGGTTTCAACCGTCTCACTTCAGTTTCATCCAGGGGTCTGCGGCTCAAAGCTGCTCTGACCCAGATGTTGTGGGGTGCATTGTTGTCGGGTGCTGTGCTGAACTGTGTCTCCATCTTTTGCTGTATCTGGAATCATTGATAGATACATACATACAAGTTGTGCATAGCGCATTGCTGTGATTGTTTCCTGTAGTATACTGCCTGGGGAATGCCTTGAGGCTTTTTAGGCAAGTATTCCCCTTCACATTCCGTTGCCAGTTATATATTGTATATATATTTTTATTTTTCATATACATAAACAAACAAACAAACAAACAGAGATAACTCAGTACTTTGAACATGGACATCTCAACAGATGTCGGCCATGTTACCACCAACTATCCAACACTGACCCCATCTGTACCGACTCCTCTCCTCTCTGTACCTGCACCAATTAGCCTCTGTGTGTGTGTGTGTGTGTGTGTTTCTGGTCACAGGACTTACTGGATCACAGCCTGGTTTTGTTCTGGGAAGTGATGAGGTCATCTGTCATGCTGCTGAGTGACCAGTGGGGGGGGGGGGAGAAGCTCACAGATGTGGCTTTGTGGTGCTTGGTTGATGTAAATGTCACATTTTGTGTGTGTGTGTGTGTGTGTGTGTGTGTGTGTGTGTGTGTGTGTGTTACAGCGCTAGTCTGATGGTGTCTGTTTGTGGTGACTCAGTTGTGACGTCATGTATGAGACGGTTAGACAGAGATCTTTTCATAATGACTTCATTCGCTGTAGCCGACCAACACACACTCAGAATAAACAATGTAATAATAAAGCTAAAGAAATTGTCACCATGAGAATCTCGAGCAGGAAGTCCACATCCGGCCAGCATAACGACATTTGTCCTGGTGACACTCGTCGTGTTTCCATTCACATTTTCAAATAATTTCAAACAAATTGTGAAATGAGAAAAAGTGAATGGCTTTCCATCAGACGTGTAAATAAACCCGGGTGCCGTTCCACACGTCACCGTCCACCACCTCACCTGGCTTTAAACAGACGTCCGTCTCATGTCAGTGAGGAGGTCCATCTCCTCACCATCTTCATACTCATGGACCACGGCGGGACTCATCTCTACATGGTGTCTTCTGGGACAAGTGAACAGCAGTCTTTAAACAGCAGCACCCCCTAGTGTCTGTCAGACTGTGTCCGTGCCTGTCCATTATCTACGACTCCTCTGTGGTGCTGGCCGGCAGGTTTATGGATGTTACTCCTACCTACGGTAAGTAGAGGCTGCTCCGCCCTGCTGGCTGAACCAGGAAGTAGATCAGCAGTGTCCTCCACCACTGATCATACTGGACATCTCACACCATAACTTCCACTTCCACATGTCTGGTTTGGATAACTGGGTTGAATTGAACTGGACTTGCTTAAAGGTGTCTGACCCTGTCCAGGTGTCCCATAAGACCCCGTTGTGAAGCGGAGTCCACGTTTAGCATGTCGACCATGACGGAAACATAAAACCTGGTAGTTTGACCTAAAACTAGAAGAAAATCAAGTTAAACACGTTTTGTTGGGACAACAAGATGTTCTCCATCCTCCAGCCTGCAGCTCCTACGTGTTTTACACGAAGAGCAGATGTTTCTGGGAATAAAGGACAAACACAAGACCTAAATCAAACAAAGGCCATTTTGACATTTTCATCATTTTGTCCAAACTGGATAAACGGTTTGTTTTGTTGGTTTTTGTCATGGACCGCTCTACAAGTGGACTAAAAGGAATCTAGCTGATCCATATTACCATATATATCCATCCATCCATCCATCCATTATCCAAACCACCGATCCTGCTCTCAGGGTGGCGGGGACGCTGGAGCCTATCCCAGCAGTCACAGAGACCATGTTACCCCATAATAGAGACCATGTTATGAAGGAGAAGGATTACACAAGCCACTGGAACACATGAAGACTTGTTGACAACTGTCAAGAAGAGAAAACTGAAACGGTATGGTGACATCTCGAGAAGTTCTGGCCTTGCCAAGACCCTCCTGCAAGGCACAGTGAGGGGCGGGCGAGGACGAGGGAGACAGAAGAAGCCATGGCTACGTACCATCAGAGAGTGGACAGGCCTGGACTTTGCCAGCTTACAGAGGGCAGTTGAGGACGGACAGAGCAGGTGAGGACTGGTTGCGGATTCAGCAGCGGTGCCCCAACGACCTCTCAAGAGGTTACGGGATAGGTGAGGAGAGGAGAGGAGAGGAGAGGTGAGGTGAGGTGAGGTGAGGTGAGGTGAGGTGAGGTGAGGAGAGGTGAGGTGAGGTGAGGTGAGGCGAGGTGAGGAGAGGAGAGGGGAGAGGAGAGGAGAGGAGAGGAGAGGTGAGGAGAGGTGAGGTGAAGGGCAGGAGAGGAGAGGAGAGGAGAGGTGAGGTGAGGCGAGGCGAGGCGAGGGGAGGGGAGGGGAGGGGAGGGGAGGAGAGGAGAGGGGAGGGGAGGGGAGAGGTGAGGAGAGGTGAGGAGGGGAGAGGGGAGGAGAGGCGAGGAGAGGGGAGGGGAGGGGAGAGGTGAGGAGAGGGGAGGGGAGGGGAGGGGAGGGGAGAGGAGAGGAGAGGAGAGGAGAGGAGAGGAGAGGGGAGGGGAGAGGAGAGGAGAGGAGAGGAGAGGAGAGGAGAGGAGAGGAGAGGAGAGGAGAGGAGAGGAGAGGAGAGGGGAGGAGAGGAGAGGAGAGGAGAGGGGAGGAGCTGATCCATGAGGATCATCTGACACACACACACCAGCACGTGTAGGACTGTCACACTCACATTAGTCACATTAAAGCAGGACCTGCAGTCTTTGCTGCGGCGGTCTGCTGGTGGCAGGAGGTACTGCATGGTGGCTGGGGGTCATGTCCTTCTTTCAGGACTAAAACCGGACGTTTCCTCACAGCTTTTGTGGCAGCGTGACTCCTCAGCAAGCGGCGGTCTGCTGGTGGCAGGAGGTACTGCATGGTGGCTGGGGGTCATGTCCTCCTTTCAGGACTAAAACCGGACGTTTCCTCACAGCTTTTGTGGCAGCGTGACTCCTCAGCAAGCGGCGGTCTGCTGGTGGCAGGAGGTACTGCATGGTGGCTGGGGGTCATGTCCTCCTTTCAGGACTAAAACCGGACGTCTCCACACAGTTTTTTGTGGCAGCGTGACTCCTCAGCAAGCGGCGGTCTGCTGGTGGCAGGAGGTACTGCATGGTGGCTGGGGGTCATGTCCTCCTTTCAGGACTAAAACCGGACGTCTCCACACAGCTTTTGTGGCAGCGTGACTCCTCAGCAAGTGCGTTGATCATCATTACATGCACTTCTCAATCTTTGCTCATCAGATGAACCGAACCTGAGTCTAATTACGGAGAACAGACCAAACTGATCCAGCACCTCTTGCGTCACCACGGAACACCCCACCTATCATTGGTGGTTGGCGCCATCTAGTGGTCACATGATGTAAAGCCACAGGATGCCTTGATGTCGTCAGTAGATGAACTATTCTTTATGTTTTGCAGAAGTCTCTTCATTTAAACACAGATTGAAGAGACGTCATGTTATTTCTTACATACACACAAACTATTAGTGTAGCTACGGTTAATGTCCATAAAGTTTATGACGATCCAATACTTGCTGACATATAATATGTATATATTCAACATTGTGAAATAGCATTCATAACGTTTTAATATTGACCTCTCCCTCGTTATTATTCCTCATTGTTTTCTCCTTCACAAGGCGCTCAGCAACTGTCTCTCAATCCCTCCTTCTCGCTCTGTGTGTGTGTGTGTGTGTGTGTGTGTGTGTGTGTGTGTGTGTGTGTGTGTGTGTGTGTGTGTGTGTGTGTGTGTGTGTGTGTGTGTGTGTGTGTGTGTGTGTGTGTGTGTGTGTCAGGCTGCAGACTGGGACAGCTGTCTGGGTATGTGGGCTAGTTTCTGGTCTGGTTTGGTGGTTCTCGTTAGTTTGTGTGGTTGCTGGGTTACTCCGGTGTTTTTTTGTTGTATTGTTGCATTTTGTCCTGTATTTAGATGAGGTGGTCTAAAGTACACACATGGTTTTATAGATCACCACACACACACACATATACGTATACACTACCGTTCAAAAGTTTGGGATCACCCAAACAATTTTGTGTTTTCCATGAAAAGTCACACTTATTCACCACCATATGTTGTGAAATGAATAGAAAATAGAGTCAAGACATTGACAAGGTTAGAAATAATGATTTGTATTTGAAATAAGATTTTTTTTACATCAAACTTTGCTTTCGTCAAAGAATCCTCCATTTGCAGCAATTACAGCATTGCAGACCTTTGGCATTCTAGCTGTTAATTTGTTGAGGTAATCTGGAGAAATTGCACCCCACGCTTCCAGACGCAGCTCCCACAAGTTGGATTGGTTGGATGGGCACTTCTTTGAGCAGATTGAGTTTCTGGAGCATCACATTTGTGGGGTCAATTAAACGCTCAAAATGGCCAGAAAAAGAGAACTTTCATCTGAAACTCGACAGTCTATTCTTGTTCTTAGAAATGAAGGCTATTCCATGCGAGAAATTGCTAAGAAATTGAAGATTTCCTACACCGGTGTGTACTACTCCCTTCAGAGGACAGCACAAACAGGCTCTAACAGGTACTATTTAATGAAGATGCCAGTTGGGGACCTGTGAGGCGTCTGTTTCTCAAACTAGAGACTCTAATGTACTTATCTTCTTGCTCAGTTGTGCAACGCGGCCTCCCACTTCTTTTTCTACTCTGGTTAGAGCCTGTTTGTGCTGTCCTCTGAAGGGAGTAGTACACACCGGTGTAGGAAATCTTCAATTTCTTAGCAATTTCTCGCATGGAATAGCCTTCATTTCTAAGAACAAGAATAGACTGTCGAGTTTCAGATGAAAGTTCTCTTTTTCTGGCCATTTTGAGCGTTTAATTGACCCCACAAATGTGATGCTCCAGAAACTCAATCTGCTCAAAGAAGTGCCCATCCAACCAATCCAACTTGTGGGAGCTGCTTCTGGAAGCGTGGGGTGCAATTTCTCCAGATTACCTCAACAAATTAACAGCTAGAATGCCAAAGGTCTGCAATGCTGTAATTGCTGCAAATGGAGGATTCTTTGACGAAAGCAAAGTTTGATGTAAAAAAAATCTTATTTCAAATACAAATCATTATTTCTAACCTTGTCAATGTCTTGACTCTATTTTCTATTCATTTCACAACATATGGTGGTGAATAGGTGTGACTTTTCATGGAAAACACGAAATTGTTTGGGTGATCCCAAACTTTTGAACGGTAGTGTATATATATATAGTACATATACATAGCCAGACAGAGAGACAGTTAGAAGTGGAGAGATGACGTGTTCTGGGTAAACGTAATCCCCCTCTCTCAGTACTTCCGCTCTCATTCAGCTCCCACACAGTTTCATTTAAACCAGTGTGCACGTCGGACTCCGGCCAGCTGTCACATGACGTCAATCCTCTGATGTCATTGATGCTCCGTCCATCAAATTCAACCTCTCCGTACAAACGCTATGGGAAGGCGTCCAGGTTATTTGACATGATTGAGCAGTGTTCCTCTGCCCCCGGGAAGCCTTGCCTCGTGGACCAGCACTGGCAGCTCACGCTGCTGGTTCGGGATTCTCCTGTTTGACTTTGTGTAGTTTGCTCTCAGTTTTGACATGGTGGCTTTGCAGTGACTGACACTTGCCCTTGTATTTAAAAACATTTCTTTTTGATTTTTCTCCCCAATTGTACTTGGCCAAGTACCCCACTCTTCCGAGCCGTCCCGGTCGCTGCTCCACCCCCTCTGCTGATCCGGGGAGGCTGCAGACTACCACATGCCTCCTCCCATACATGTGGAGTCACCAGCCGCTTCTTTTCACCTGACAGTGAGGAGTTTCACCAGGGGGACGTAGCGCGTGGGAGGATCACGCTATTCCCCCCGAACAGGTGCCCCAACTGACCAGAGGAGGCGCTAGTGCAGCGACCAGGACACATACCCACATCCAGCCTCCCACCGCAGACATGACCAACTGTGTCTGTAGGGACGCCCGACCAAGCCGGAGGCAATACGGGGATTCGAACCGCCGATTGTTAGGCAACGGAATAGAGTGCCATGCCACCCAGACACCCTTGTATTTTGATGATGACGGGTCAGTTAATGCTAATATCAGAGAGACCTGCGGCAGATCTGATTGGCTGAGAGAAAGAAGACATGCAGTTTCTGTCCCAGCGAGGTCTGTCAGTTTGGAACGACCGTGTAGGAAGGAAGGGGGAAGGGAAAAAAGAGAGAAAGAAACGTCAAGAAGCTGGTAGGATCGATTCCATCCCACCAGCTGCCACATGTTTGAAATGACCACACACACACACACACACAGGTTTGGTTATTCCCAGTCTGTCCTGCTCGGGGGGTGAGATGAACTGTGCAGACTTCATCTGTCTATATGGTCTCGTCCTACATCTCAGCAGGGACCGTGTTTCCTGGGGGAGGAGGTCCTCCTGGGGAGCGGTTGTGGATTCAGGGGGAGTCACTTCCCATGCTACGCTGCGTGTCCGGCGAGCATCGCATGCGTTGTCATGTACCGTGGATATAAAGGTGCATACCCCCTGTTAAAACGCCAGGTTTTTGTGATGTGAACAAAATATAAACCAAGATAAATCATGTCAGAACTTTTTCCACTTCTTTGCAAACCTAGAAGTGAAAAAGGATCAGGAGCATTTTAGGGAGAATAAAAAGGGAAATAGAAAACGTACAATAACCTGGTTGCATAAGTGGGCAGACCCTTTTATAACTGGCGGTGTGGTTGTGTTCAGAATGAACCAAACACATTCTAGTTCATGTTAAATTCATTTTCTGCTTTTATTTTAGTTTCCAGCGCCCACTCCCTGGTCACATACAGCAGGGGAGAACCCCTGCGTCTCCAGCTGTCCACTGGACAAACCCAACAGACTTTTTTTACCAACTTTAACTGGACGTTTTAACGAAAGTCTTGCCAAGGTCTTGATCTGTACAGCCCTGTGCGGACTACGATGAAGACGCTGAAGGGGGAAGTGAGCCAGAGTGCTCGTTAAACTGCGACCACGGGGATTTAGAACCGCGCTCCCCTCAGTCCACCTGGCGAGTGTCCACTCTCGGGCCAACAAGATGGACAAACTGCTACTGCTAAATGGAAAAAACTCAAGACTTGTCCAGATCTGCCGCCCTGTGTCTCACTGAAACCTGGCTTAGTGAGCACAGACCGGACAGTACACTTCATCTGCCGCAGTTCCAACTCCTCCGGGAGAACCGTGATACGGAGCTGTCAGGGAAAGTACTGGGGTGGGGGCATATGCTTCTACATAGACGAAGGTTGGTGTACGGATGTCACATAGGTGACGAACTCATGCAGCCCTCACGTAGAGACCTTCTCCATTGACTGTAAGCCATTCTGTTCACCGTGGGAATGTTCATCATGTATTCAGGTCGGTGTCTCTATCCACCCCAGGCCTGCGTTAAAGAGGCATTAAAACACCTGGCTGGTCAAATTACAAACATGGAGCACAAATATCTAGACTCCCTACTCGTTATCCTTGGGCGTTTTAACAGAGCAAACCTCCGCCACAAACTGCTAAAAAATACAGACAGCATGTTCAATGTCCCACCAGAGACAAAAACACTCTGGATCATTGCTACACAATATGAAGGACACCTATCGCTCTGTCCCCCGTACAGTCCTGGTCCTCTCTGATCACTGTCTGATTGATCTCATCCCAACCTGCAGGCAGAAACTAAAACCTGTAAACCCTGTGGCTAAAACTGAGGAAATGGACCAATGAGTCAAAACTGGAGCGCCAGGCCTGCCTCGACTGCACTGACTGGAGTGTTTCTGAGGCTACATCTACAGACCTGGACGAACTTACTGACACTGTGACATCTTACATCAGCTTTTGTGAGGACATGTGTGGCCACCAAAACCTCCTGGTTCACAGCAAAACTGACGCAGCTTCATCAGGCCAAAGAGGAAGCCCACAGGGGTGGAGATAGGATCCGGTATAAAAAAGCCAGAAATACACTCACAAAGGAGATCAGAGTGGTAAAAAGGTGCTACTCTGGTCTGGGTGGCGTGGCAGTCTATTCCGTTGCCTACCAACACTGGGATCGGCGGTTCAAATCTCTGTGTTACCACCACCGGCTTGGTCGGGCATCCCTACAGACACAATTGGCCGTGTCTGCGGGTGCGAAGCCGGATGTGGGTATATATCTCCTGGTCACTGCACTAGTACCTCCTCTGGTTGGTCGGGAAGCCTGTTCGGCGGGGATGGGGAACTGGGAGAAATAACGTGTTCCTCCTACGCCCTACGTTCCCTTGCCAAAACTCCTCACTGTCAGGTGAAAAGAAGCGACTGGCAACTCCACATGGATCGGAGGAGGCATGTGGTAGTCTGCAGCCCTCCCTTGAAGGGCAGAGGGGGTGGAGCAGAGCTTGGGATGGCTTGGAAGAAGGGGGTAATCGGCCAGGTACAATTGGAGAGAAAAAGGGAATGGGGGGGGTCCAAAAAGGTGCTACTCTGAAAATTTGAAAAACAGGTTTTCTGCCAATGACCCACCATCAGTCTGGAGAGGTTTGAAAGACATTGCCAACTACAGGAGACCACCCCCCACACTGCAGGGAACCATCAACTGGCTGATGACCTAAATGGGTTTTACTGAAGGTTTGAAAAGCAAACTTTCATACCCTTTCCCTTCTCCGGCCACAATACAATTGCACTCCCTGCCAGCCACTCCCCCTTCCTCACCGAACCTCCATCCACACTCAGGATCTATGTTGAGGACTTGTGCCAGCTCTTCCAGAGACAGAAGACCAGGAAGACACTGGGCCTGGATGGCTTGTCACCCTTCTGTCTTAACGTCTGTGCTGACCAGCTGGCCCCCATTTTCACACTGATCTTCAGCAGATCACTGGAGCTGTGTGAAGTCCCCTCCTGCTTCAAGAGCTCCACTATCATCCCAGTCCCCAAGAAACTCTCGTATCACAGGATTAAATTACGACAGGCACATTGCCCTAATATCTGTGGTCATGAACTCATTCAAGAGACTGGTGTTGGCCCACCTGAAGGAAATCACAGGTCCCCTGCTCGACCCCCTGCAGTCTGCCTACTGAGCAAACAGGTCAGTGGATGATGCAGTCAACATGGGATTGCATTACATCTTCCAACACCACAACTCCCCAGGGACATACGCAAGGGTCCTGTTTATGGACTTCAGCTCAGTGTTCAACACCATCATCCCAGATATCCTCTACTCCAAAGTCACCCAGCTCACTGTACCAGCCCCCATCTGCCAGCGGATTAAAAACTTCCTGACAGACAGGAGGCAGCTGGTGAGGCTGGGGAAAATCACATCCAGCACCCGAACAGTCAGCACTGGCGCCTCCCAGGGATGTGTGCTCTCCCCGAGACCCGTCTGTTAAACTCCTGAAGTTTGCAGATGACACAACCATCGTTGTTCTTATCTGGGATGGTGACAAGTCTGCATATAGTCCGGAGGTAGATCAGCTGGCCCTCTGGTGCCTCTTCCTTGCTTAGACCTTCAACATATTCAGAGATCTCAATTTTCTCAAATTTCTAACTTTCCTCCGTTTAATTTTAAGTTTTATATGGTTTCATAGGTACGCACATTGTTTCTCGGCCATGTTTTGCCACACGTTCTGCGCGTGCATCTTGTTTACAACACAGCTTTTACGTCACAGGATAAGGGGTCTTTAAACTTGGAAACAAAAGAACAAATAAGGGATTTTGGTGAAATTAATACACATTATAATAGAACACGTACCATAAGAAATAAAAATCACAACAATAACTTCCTGTTATTTACTCTATCTGTTACATGAGCAAGGAATGAGGCAAGCCTCAACTCCTTTGAGGAACTCTTCCCCAAGATGAAGGCAGAAACTGAGAGAGCGCAACCCAACAGCAGCACTGTAGCAGGAGACACAACATCAGAAGAGGAAGAGGAGGATGACACCGTGGTCCCAGAGGTCTCAGAACCAGATCTGAAACCAACCACCAGTCCATCCGGCCCCACCCATCCAACACCCCTCAAGCTCCTTCAACAACTAAGAGCCTATCCCTCCTGGAGCTGGACTTCACTGAGTTCAGGGAGCTCCCTTTGGCCAGGCTAGCTGAGTCTGACACCACCCAACAGCTGAGACACAGGCTCCAGCAGCTGAAGCAGGACAGCCAGGAGGCCATGGCAGAACTGAGGAGAGGGAACCAGAAAACCACCTCAGAGCTGAAGGAGACCCAGAAGAGACTCAGACAGCTGACACAGCATGTACGAGAACTGGAGGAGGAGAACAGCACCCTATGAGCCCAGGCCCTGAAATTAAAGGAAGATGCAGCTAACAGAGACTTGAGCTTCAGCAGAGAGCTACAAGAGATGAAGGAGCAACTCCAGGAAAAGAGCTGTCATGTATCTCCATCCAGCTACACACATGCCACTGTCCCAACACCTACGCTCTCTCCTGCTGCTAAACCATCAGCTCCTCCCGACCCCAGCAACTCCCCCACCCCACAGCCTTCACCCACCTCTCCGACCCTGACACTCAGAGACTCCCTCCCTGTTGCCCAGCCCCTTAACACAGAGCCCAACCCTGACAGACCAGCCAAGCCAGAAGCCCAGGTGGTCCTACTCATGGACTCCAATGGAAAGTACGTGGACACAAAACGCCTCCTTCCTGGCCTCATCACCACAGCCAAACACTGCTGAAACACAGGCCAAGCCATGGAGCTGCTTAGGCAGGACACACTGGGGAATCCCCAGTACATCGTGTTGCATACAGGCACCAACAACCTCCACACCCTACGCCGGGGAATTGCTGAGGCCGTGACCAAGATGGCTAAGAGGGCCTCCAGAGAGTTCCCCGACAGCAGGGTTATCATTTCTACCCTTCTCCCCAGGACAGACACCCCTCCACATGTCATTCATGAGATCAACATGGAAATCTCAAGGAGCTGTGCAGCCCTCCCAAACATCCACCTAGCTTACCACACCAACATCGGGACATGGGATCTCCATGACGGGCTACACCTGAACAAGGTTGGGGTGAGAGCATTTGCCAAAACACTGAAAGACGTTACCCTGGATCGCAACCCCAATAGCCTCACCTACACAGCTGCTCCTCCCAGGAACTACAGACCTCCCAGATACCGACAAGAAAGGCTTAGGAACACTGCCTCCCACCTTCCTGCAGCACCATGCCCCCCTGCAGCGCTCTGCCCTGATCCTATACACTACCCCCCTGCCCCACCCAGCCACAGAAGACCCTCTAAAACTCTAAACTAGTACAAAAACACAGACACCAACATGACCCAGCACTACAACATGAATACTCTGAAACTCTAAACCAGTACAAAAATACAGACACCAGCATGACCCAGCACGGCAACATGAATACTCTGAAACTCGAAAGCAGTATAAAAACCCAGACACCAGCATGACCCAGCACTACAACATGAATACTCTGAAACTCTAAACCAGTACAAAAACACAGACACCAACATGACCCAGTACTACAACATGAATACTCTGGAACTCTAAACCAGTACAAAAACACAGACACCAACATGACCCAGTACTACAACATGAATACTCTGAAACTCTAAACCAGTACAAAAACACAGACACCAGCATGACCCAGCACTACAACATGAATACTCTGAAACTCTAAACCAGTATAAACAGATGATTAGACGAAAGAAATTCCACTACACCAACGAAACACTTCAAGAACTTGAAAACGCAGTAGACCAGGGTCAGTTCTGGGGCATGCTAAACAGCTTAGAAACCATAAAGCCACAACAATTAACAATACAAGATGGAGACATATGGAGAAAACATTTTAATGACCTCTATACAAGTATCCGACCAGAAGAACTGAACATAAATCAAATTGAAATGAAAACAAAGTTAGACAACCTTGAATCAGCCATCAAGAATAATCAAAATCCATTAGACTACCCAACTACACAAAAAGAGTTAACAGACAAACTGAAAACTATTCATTCAAAAAAAGCTTGTGGTACGGATGGCACGGATGGCATCAAAAATGAAATGCTGAACAACAGTACCCCAGAGTTACACACTGCCATCGTTAAGCTGTTCAACATGAGGCTGACTGCCGGCTGCTTTCCCGATGTCTGGAACCAGGGGCTAATCACCCCAATCTATAAAAATGGAAGCAAATTAGATCCTAATAACTATAGAGGGATCTGTGTCAGCAGCAACCTTGGGAAAATATTTTGTAGTATCCTGAATTCCAGGACACTAGCCTTTATTCAAGAAAAAAACATACTTAGTAAATGTCAAATTGGCTTTCTCCCAAATTACAGAACCTCTGATCGTATATACACCTTACACACTTTAATTAATAAACATGTCCACAAAAAAAATAGAGGGAAATATTTGCTTGTTTCAGAGATTTTAAAAAAGCCTTCGATTCTGTCTGGCATGAAGGACTTTTCTACAAAATCCTTCAAAGTGGACTAGGGGGTAAGGTTTATGATCTCATAAAATGTATGTACAGACGCAACCAGTGTGCTGTGAAAATTGGAGCGCAAAGAACATAATATTTTACCCAAGAACGCGGTGTGAAGCAAGGATGCTGTTTAAGTCCAACATTATTCAACCTGTACATAAATGAACTTGCAGACCAGCTGGACCGTTCAGCAGCTCCAGGCTTCACACTCGATGACACAGAGATTAAAAACCTGTTTTATACAGATGACCTTATTCTGTTGTCCCCAATCAGGGATGGTCGTCAACATAACCTGTCCATCCTAGGAAAATACTGCCAAAACTGGGCATTGGATGTAAACTTTAAGAAAACCAAAATCACGATCTTTCAGAAAAAACCCAGATGCCTTGAAAACAAATACCCCTTCACTTTGAATAACACCCTAATTGAACACACAAAAAACTATACGTACCTTGGTCTGTCCATATCTGCATCAGGAAGTTTCAGTATGGCAATACACGCACTCAAAGAAAAAGCATGCAGGGCAATGTATGCATTAATAACCAAATTATTAAACATTAAGATTCCAGTTAGAGTCTGGACAAAAATATTTGATGATGTTATTTTACCCATAGCTTTGTATGGAAGTGAGGTCTGGGGCCACTCAGTGGATTGGCGCATGGCTCATGGGACAAACACCCGATAGAGGCCCGCCACACTGAATTCTGCAGGAAAATATTAAATGTTCAAAGGAAGACACCAAATAAGGCCTGCCGAGCAGAACTGGGGCGTTTCCCACTACTGTTAAACATCCAAAAACGGGCCTTAACATTTTGGACGCATCTAAATTCAAGCCCAAAAGACACCCTTCCATTCAAGGCATTAACAACCCAAGAGCTGAACTCTGAAAACAGTCCCCTCAGTCAGCTGATGGTGAAGCTAACCAACCAGGCTCCATCAGCACCGCCTCAAAACACAGCAGAATAACACAAGTTATGAACCAGTCAAAAGATCTGTATTTGGAACATTGGAGAAATGAAACTAAAACCCAGAGTAGACTAAACTGTTATATAAACAGAGAATATAGACTGGCCGAGTACCTCCACTCTGTCCGAGATACGAAGCAGAGATGGATCCTGACCACATACAGGCTCAGTGACCACCAGCTGGCTATAGGAACAGGAAGACACAGACCAACATGGCTGCCCAGAGAGGAGCGTATATGTGGTCACTGCTGGACAGGGGAGGTAGAAACAGAGATGCACCTCCTCCTCCACTGTGAGAAGTTCTCTTCAGTAAGACACTTCCACTTCGGGGAAATAGCCAAGAAAACACCAAACCTCCTACTGTTAAGCCCAGAGGAGGACCTGGCAGTTCTCCTGGTGAAGGAACAGCAGCTCCTCTGGCAGGTACAGAGGCTTGCAAAAGTATTCATACCCCTTGAACTTTTCCACATTTTGTCACGTTACGACCACAAACATAAATATATTTTATCAGAATTTTATGTGTAAGACCAACACAAAGTGGCACACAATTGTGAAGTACAAAGAAAATTATACATGATTTAAAAAAAATTTTACAAATAAAAAACTGAAAAGTGCGGTATGCAAAAGTATTCAGCCCCTTTTCTCTGAGTGCAACCAATTGCCTTCAGAAGTTACCTTATGATTGCTGAATGATCGAATGTTGACCTAATGACTAAATAGAGTCAACCTGTGTGTAATCTAATCTCGGTACAAATACAGCTGTTCTGTGATGGCCTCAAAGGTTTGTTAAGAGAATATTGGGGAGCAAACAGAATCATGAAGTCCAAGGAACACACCAGACAGGTCAGGGATAAAGTTGTGGAGAGGTTTAAAGCAGGGTTAGGCTATAAAAAGATTTCCCAAGCTTTGAACATCTCACCGAGCACTGTTCAATCCATCATCCGGAAATGGAAAGAGTATGGCACAACTGCAAACCTACCAAGACACGGCCGTCCACCTAAACTTACAGGCCGAACAAGGAGAGCACTGATCAGAGATGCAGCCAAGAGGCCCGTGGTGACTCTGGACGAACTGCAGAGATCCACAGCTCAGGTGGGGGAATCTGTCCACAGGACAGCTATTGGTCGTGCACTGCACAAATCTGGCCATTTAGGCCAAATTGAACTTTTTGGCCTAAATGCAAAACGCTATGTGTGGCGGAAAACTAACACTGCACATCACTCTGAACACACCACCACCCCCACTGTCAAACATGGTGGTGGCAGCATCATGCTCTGGGGGTGCTTCTCTTCAGCAGGGACAGGGAAGATGGTCAGAGTTGATGGGAAGATGGATGGAGCCAAATACAGGGCAATCTTGGAAGACAAACTGTTGGAGTCTGCAAAAGACTTGAGACTGAGGTGGAGGTTCACCTTACAGCAGGACAACGACCCTAAACATAAAGCCAGGGCTACAACGGACGGGTTTAAAACAAAACAGATTCATGTGTTAGAATGGCCCAGTCAAAGTCCAGACCTAAATCCAATTGAAAATCTGTGGCAAGATCTGAAAACTGCCGTTCACAAATGCTCTCCATCTAATCTGACTGAGCTTGAGCTGTTTTGCAAAGAAGAATGGGCAAAAATTTCAGTCTAGATGTGCAAAGCCGGTAGAGACATACCCCAAAAAACTTGCAGCTGTAGTTGCAGCAAAAGGCGGTTCCACAAAGTATTGACTCAGGGGGGCTGAATACTTTTGCAAGCCACCATAAATACGTATCTGCTGCCCCAGCCTGCGGGACTCACAACCACTGAGAGACCCCCAAGATATATGCTATTAAGTAACTGTGTTAAACTGTACAACATTTGTTGCACTGTACTGTATGGCAATTAAAAAAAAATTGACTGCTTCAGTGGCAAACATATGGAACCTGCTTATGTGATGACACCCAAGTAGTAATATGTGATGTAATGTGAATTTAATGTGTATTTAATATGTGATGTAATGTTTGAATCTTCTGCAAACTGCTTTGGCAACAACATATTTCTTTGTTCATGCCAATAAAGCTATTTGTATTTGAGACAGAGAGAGAGAGAGACATGAGAGAGACATGGAGAGAGAGAGACATGAGAGAGGCATGAGAGAGACATGGAGAGAGAGAGAGAGAGAGAGAGAGAGAGAGAGAGAGAGAGAGAGAGAGAGAGAGAGAGAGAGAGAGAGAGAGAGAGAGAGAGAGAGAGAGAGAGGCATGAGAGAGACATAGAGAGACAGAGAGAGAGAGACATGAGAGAGACATGGAGAGAGAGAGACATGAGAGAGGCATGAGAGAGACATGGAGAGAGAGAGACATGAGAGAGGCATGAGAGAGACATGGGAGAGAGAGAGAGAGAGAGAGAGAGAGAGAGAGAGAGAGAGAGAGAGAGAGAGATGAGAGAGACATGGAGAGAGAGAGAGAGAGAGAGAGAGAGAGATTTCTTTTGATTTTTAAAAGTACATTTATTCAGATAGCATTCCAGTCCAACAGCTGATATTCAAACATGATCATCTTTTTATAATCCTGCTCATAAAATGACAACAGTTTCAGGGAATAGAGAGAGAGACATGGAGACAGAGAGGGAGAGAGAGGCATGGAGACAGAGAGAGAGAGAGAGACATGGAGAGAGAGAGACATGGAGAGAGAGAGACATGGAGAGAGAGAGAGTGAGACATGGAGAGAGAGAGAGAGACATGGAGACAGAGAGGGAGAGCGAGACATGGAGAGAGTGAGACGGAGAGAGAGAGAGAGAATGTTGGAGACCAAGCAGTAGTGTATTTGGTGTGTGGGTGTTGGTTGTGGGGGGTGGGGTTAAGAATGACAGCCGGGACATAAAGTCTAGGGGGGAGGGTAAGGTCAGTCCTAAAATAGCACCCCAACTGTTGTCAGAAACCCCCTCCCCCACTGTGAGAGAAACAGGTCAACACACACACACACACACAGAGTGAAATGTGACATGTGAGACAGACTCACACACCTTACGTCACATGGGGACAGGGTGTTTGGCGTGGAGCAGTAAAAGCAAACGGTGAAGCTTTGACTCGGTGTTTTACTTTCAGCTTTGTGACGAACACGTTAGGATGAGTTGTATTTGACTCGGTGTTGTAGCTTTGCGAGGAATACGTTGGGATGAGGTGGACATCAGCATGAGGTGGACATCAGCATGAGGTGGACTGTGGACAGCAGCAGCTGTACACGTCAGGAACATTGTGCGTGAGACAGGAGCATCACGTCTTCATAAAGGTAAGGGGCAGGGAAGCCGGAGGCCTCCGGTGGATCTGATGTGTTTTAACTGGAACACACCTGCAGACGGACCGCTGAACCAGGACCCTGCAGGACCCTGTCTCTGTTTTAATTATTATCCATTAAGTCAAAGACAAGTGTAGTTTTACTTCCAGGTCAAAACCCAAACCTGTCCACCTGTCTCCGATGTTGAAGTTGATGTATTTTAAAACTTGAAAAATCTGAATTTTTTGCACCCCTTTCTGATGTGCTCCTGACTGTTAGCTGTACTTGGATGAGCACTCACTTCTACTTTGACTTTTTATATTTATTATATGAAGTTTTGGATATCTGGCCTTACGCACTCTTAATTGTACCAAGCTAATCCATGGCTCGGGTGATGCACATGGCAATGAAGGAACTGATAGATGTGATTCTGATAAGTTATCTCTTCAATGCGTCTCTTGTGTCCTCGAATGGGATGTGACGGCAACTGACCTGTGGTTGCGTTCATGCGTGCAGCTCAGAGCAACACAGGAGCTTCTTCCCTGTGGGGGTGGATGTGCAGTCAGACTGTCACAGCACCATCCTGTCTCATGTATATACTGACATCTGACGGCGGCCCGCGTCTCCATGCACCTCCATGCTGCTCCATGCTGCTCCATGCATCTCCATGCATCTCCATGCTGCTCCATGCTGCTCCATGCATCTCCATGCATCTCCATGCTGCTCCATGTGTCTCCATGCGTCTCCATGCTGCTCCATGTGTCTCTATGCGTCTCCATGCTGCTCCATGTGTCTCCATGCATCTCCATGCTGCTCCATGCTGCTCCGTGCATCTCCATGCTGCTCCATGCTGCTCCATGTGTCTCCATGCGTCTCCATGCTGCTCCATGTGTCTCCATGCATCTCCATGCTGCTCCGTGCATCTCCATGCTGCTCCATGCTGCTCCATGTGTCTCTATGCTGCTCCATGCATCTCCATGCTGCTCCATGCATCTCCATGCGTCTCAATGCTGCTCCATGCATCTCCATGCTGCTCCATGTGTCTCTATGCATCTCCATGCTGCTCCATGTGTCTCCATGCATCTCCATGCTGCTCCATGCGTCTCCATGCTGCTCCATCTGTGTCCATGCATCTCCATGCTGCTCCATGCATCTCCATGCTGCTCCATGCTGCTCCATGTGTCTCTATGCGTCTCCATGCATCTCCATGGTGCTCCATGTGTGTCCATGCTGCTCCATGCTTCTCCATGTGTCTCCATGCTGCTCCAAGCTGCTCCATGCATCTCCATGCTGCTCCACGTGTCTCCATGCATCTCCATGCTGCTCCACGTGTCTCCATGCTGCTCCATGTGTGTCCATGCATCTCCATGCTTCTCCATGTGTCTCCATGCATCTCCATGGTGCTCCAAGCTGCTCCATGCATCTCCATGCTGCTCCAAGCTGCTCCATGCATCTCCATGGTGCTCCAAGCTGCTCCATGCATCTCCATGCTGCTCCAAGCTGCTCCATGCATCTCCATGCTGCTCCACGTGTCTCCATGCATCACCATGGTGCTCCATGCGTCTCCATGCTGCTCCATGTGTGTCCATGCATCTCCATGCTTCTCCATGTGTCTCCATGCTGCTCCAAGCATCTCCATGCTGCTCCATGCATCTCCATCAATCAATCAATCAATCAATCAATCAATCAATCAATCAATCATTCAAGTTGCATTTTATAGAGCACTTTTCTTTTTTTCTTTTTTTTATAAATTTATTTCTGATTTTTCCCTTTTTTCTCCCAATTTAGTGGCCAATTGATCCCTATTTTAATTCAAACACCCACCCTCGCACTGCATGCGTTCGCCAGCTGCATCTCTCCGGCCGGCAGTCTCGAAGGAAAGCGCCTCCCCACTTTCGTGACAAGGCGACTCCAAGCCGAACCACTGTTTTTCCGACACACACAGAGACGCATTCACGTGACGAACACAAGCCGACTCCGCCCCCCTCCCGAAGACAGCGTTGCCAATGATCGTTGCTTCGTCGAGTTTGACCACTCGAGTCGAGTGGTCAAAACGTGGAGAAGCTTGAAGATGCTTGGAAACAACTCACTGCTACAGGCATTTAATGCCTCAATGGCATTTTGTGGAACATAAGTTGCATCTTTCCATTTATCCCGCCAGGTGTCAATTTCTGACTTTACAGCTTCCAGATGCGGTGACACTTCATCAGGATACAGGTTGGAGAGCGCGTGAGCTGAGCTGTCGTTCAGCATGCTGACCTTAGATGGCAGTAAGCAGCAGAGGTTGGAGATCACATTTCTGTGTTTGCTGAAGCGTTCCTTCATCTGTGATGAATAAAAGTCAAGGATGACTATGAAAAGCTTTTGCCGGTAGTGATTTTCACAGGCCTTCAATGGATCCTCATTGCAGTCCGCGCCTCTTTGTGGTCGAAATTCAACTCCATTCTTGGCTGCTTGGGAAGAGGTCTTTTGGAAAATCTGCCTGAACTCCATCTCAGAGTTAGCCCTCATCTCATCTACCTGCTTAATAACAGCATCAGCAGCTGAAACGCAACTCACCAAGTCACAAGTTTCCTTCTGAAGGAAAGTGGACAGGTGGTGGGTTTTTGCAAGCATCTCCTCACTCACATTCATGGACAGCATGAATTCTGCATCGTCAATTGAATTAAAGAGCTGAGTGGCTTTGACAGATGTGTCTCCTGTGAAGGTTTCACTGATTTTCTGCAGGCTGGATCGCACAGGGTCTAAAAGCTCGTTGAATGTAAATATTGCGTCATGGCGTTCGACCCATCTCGTTTCACACAACTTCGTCAGTCGCGTTTTCTTGCAGTCGGGTAAAAGACGCTCCGTCTCGTGCCGCAGACTGCATGCAGACCGCAAAGCCCAATCATGGAAAAAAGTGCAGATTTCCGAGACAATTCCAAAGCAATTTCGCACCATTTGTACAGTGCAGCACTTGTTTAGGACCAAATTCAAACTGTGGCTGGCACAGTGCACATAAACCGCTTGCTTGTGCTTCTCTTTGATTTTAGCTTGGGCACCATTTAAACGGCCACTCGTGGCAGATGCGCCGTCGTGTCCCTGGCCACGTAAAAACTGTAAATCAACGCCTGCATTTGTCAACTGACTTTCGATTGAATTGGCGATTGCCTCCCCGGTTAACTTCTCGATATCAACAAAGGACAAAAAATCCTTTCTGATGCTATATTGGCTGTCATGCTGGTTCACGTATCTGACACAGACAGAAAGCTGCTCCCGCCCTGAAACATCTTTCAATTTATCTGCCAACACAGCGAAACACTGCGCGGGGTTTACTTTCTGCACCAGTTTGTTTGTTATCACATCTCCAATTATGCTGATTATTTCATTTTGCACATCAGGACTGCGGTAGCTAGCGTTTGCTGCACATTTACTCAAGTGTTGTAACAGTACTGTGTCGCCAGATGTCGCCCTAAACCTGAGTAAAGCCCTGAAATGTCCGTCATTGTGAGTTGGCTCATTCAATGTCACTGGTCCTGAATCAATATCACCTCTCAGGGCGAGTTCTTGGCGACTGCAAAAAAATCAACGTTGCAATGATCCTTTTGAGTTCTTCTCTGTTTTCTTGGACTCGCTTTTTTCGCTCAGAATCCAGCCTCAGTGAAATTGCATCCATTTTATTGTTGAGAACCATTTGGAAATTGTCCGCTTTCAAACTTGACACCTTGTGATATGCCTTTTGTGCGTGGTCTTTGGACGTCTCTAAAGCATGTTTCCAGTCTGAGAAGTGGACATTAATTAGCTTGCCAGCTTTTCTGTGCCCTCCCTTGCCCACAACATGCTCGACTGCAAACGCAACACAGTGCTTACAGAAACAACCGTCGGACCTTGTTGAGTACACTAGCCAGCTAAACTGGTCAATCCCATGACGTTGGAAACGTAGTTTACCTCCTAGTTTTGTAGGGAATGTTTGTCCGATATTGGCCGTCCAGTCCAGTGAGTACATTTCTCTTCTCTGTTCGTCTGATATTTTCCCACCAATATAATCCACAAAGTCGTGTGAGAACGTTTCCGAGGTAGAGGACGGCGGGCGGGTCTGCTAACTCTGGCTCCGTCTCCGAGGAGGAGGACGGCGGGTCTGCTAACTCTGGCTCCGTCTCCGAGGTAGAGGACGGTGGGCGGGTCTGCTAACTCTGGCTCCGTCTCCGAGGAGGAGGGCAGTGGGTCTGATAACTCTGGCTCCGTCTCCGAGGAGGAGGGCAGTGGGTCTGATAACTCTGGCTCCGTCTCCGAGGAGGAGGGCAGTGGGTCTGCTAACTCTGGCTCCGTCTCCGAGGAGGAGGGCAGTGGGTCTGCTAACTCTGGCTCCGTCTCCGAGGAGGAGGGCAGTGGGTCTGCTAACTCTGGCTCCGTCTCCGAGGTAGAGGACGGTGGGCGGGTCTGCTAACTCTGGCTCCGTTTCTGAGGAGGACGGCGGGTCTGCTAACTCTGGCTCCGTCTCCGAGGAGGAGGGCAGTGGGTCTGCTAACGCTTGCTCCGGGAAATCGGTAACCTTAGTGACCAGATCATCTGTAATGTTCTTGTTTTTCTTTTTTGAGTCGGGACACGTTGAAACAAAAAAAATCACTGATTTTACGAATATTAACTTTACTGCTCCTGCCTGATTTACAGGCAGCTTTCGGCGGCTCCATTGCTTTTGAAAAGCAAACTATAGATCGACCATTTAGCTAGCATAACCAGTGGCAGGTTGCTTAGCTGACTCGTCAGACCCCTGAGCCAATCAAAAGCCTGTGATTTTATTTGTTTTACGAAACAGACCAATAAGATACATCATGTTTGGAAACAAATTAACTGACAGGTTGAACGTCTGTCAGTCACAATAGATGCAGTGTATGAGTAGGCTAGAGGGGCGGTGACAAATAATCAAAACGATAACTAAATAATTATTGGTGCCATTTCAGACGGGGTTTCGGGGGGGGGGGGGTTCAGACACGAAAACCACCTACCTGGATACGTGCCTGCTCAGAAGTGACGGGGTGGATGGGAGGTCGCCCTTCACAGGAAAGCCACGTGTAAAGCGAAGAGCTTCCTCCAAATAAGACTGATTTAAAGAGACCCCGTGTCCTCTGGTCATGTCTGGCGGCCAGTAGAAGATAGTAGAGGATGACTTCAGCTGAAACGCGTTGTTTGCGACACTTCTTTGTGTGTCCAGTCGACTTGCTGGTGTGGACTGAAGGGTGATGGGAGGAGGACGGTTGCAGTTGTCAGGGTGTAGATCTAAAGATGGTCCTGACAGAATCTCTGATTTGTCAGCTGAGGATTTGGCTCACGTCTCTCACTAGTTACCTGGTTATATTTTAGTTGGAGACTGGAGGGACACTGGCACTTTATTTCAAACAGTGTTGAAGTCATAGTTTATGATACAATTATTATTAATAATAATGCTAATGCTAATAATAATACAACTACTATTGTTACTACCTCTACTAATAGTACAGTAATGTTGATGCGGTGTATGATTATATTGTTTATAGTGCTTCATGATTATTTCCACTGATAACAATGACGATAATAATCATACTCATCATCGTAGGTGTTTCTAGTGTTGCTCTCTGTAAACCAGACGTCTCGGTTGTCACTGTTCTGGATGCTGGAAAGTTCCCTGGTTTGAATTTGCTCATTCAGAATCAGAGAATTCCGGACGATCCTCCATGTAGTGGACAGTGAATGGGACTCCACGGGCTCCAGTACTGCTGTGTGTGTGCTGTGTGTGTACTGTGTGTGTACTGTGTGTGTACTGTGTGTGCTGTGTGTGTACTCTGATGAGGAGGACACAATAGAGGACTGCGCCGCGTGTTTGACCTACATTTCCTCCAAACACAAATGCCTCCTGTTATTTTGGATGTTGGTGTGGGTCACAGCGGTCGCTGGCTGGGTTAAGGTGCAAATGTTGCCTTCCATTCATGATGTGGTGCGTCTGAATCCGGCTCACGTCCCTTTCAGAGGTCATCAGGTTTCTCTATGCAGGATTTCAGAAAAGTTTGGGTTGAAAGTACGAAAGAATGGGGAGAACTATTTTATACAGAAAAGAAAAAAGTCTTAAAATAACTCCGGAAAACAAAGCAGAATGAGTCGTGTGTGTGTGTGTGTGTGTGTGTGTGTGTGTGTGTGTGTGTGTGTGTGTGTGAGCCGACCCTTTACTCTTTCTTGTGCTCAGGGTCAGAGGTCAACCCCGGCGTTGTGAAATTCCCCTGCATTTGAAATGCGTTTGCTCCCCTCCTGATAGAGACCTTTCCACCGTGTCATGTGACCGTCCTCCTGAACAGCACACCAAACACAAACGGAAAGAGCAGGAAGTAGATTCAACCTCTCCAACCACACTTCCGCTCAAACCCTTCATAATAACAGATACTAATAAACTTTACATATATATATATATATGAACAGTGTTACAAGGTGCCTTACACAACAGGATAAAATAATGCACATAGTCAAGATAAAGCAACAGAATACAATAAAATATTGGACCTAATGTCAGACCCGCTCCACAGAACCAGGTAAAACACGGTCAGGATGAAGTCACGAGAGCATCATTGAAACGGAGAGAATAAGAGCTGATAAAACAAGGACTATGACGAAACAATTAAAATAAGGTGATGCAAGAAAAATATAAAATTATACAGAATTAAAAATGTAAAATTATAAAAGTATAAGATATAAACAATATAAACATTAAAAATAAATAAAAATTGGGCAACAATGGATTGACTATAAAAAAGCCTTGCTGTAAAAGTAAGATTTAAGAATTGATTTAAAAGAAGGCAGTGAGGTTGCTAGCCTAATTTCCTCAGGTAGGGAGGTCCACAGCTGTGGGGCTCTTACAGAGAACACCCAGTCGGTCACCTTTAGTGACGAGGCTGGCGGAGGGACCAGTTAAAGGACCTGCCTGAGGAGCGCAGGCAGCAACCGAGCCCATGGCGTGTGAGTAAATCAGTGATACATGTAGGAGTGAGGCCATGTCAGCTTTAAAAGTAATTAGTAAAAGTTTAAAATCAATCCTATACCTAACATGTAGCCAGCGAAGCATTGCAAGAATGGGAGTGGTTTTTTCATGTCTCTTGGAATTTGTTTGGCAGCTGAGTTTTGGACAAGCTGGAGGCGGAAGATGGACTTTTGACTGAGCCCTGAATACAGGCAGTTGCAATAATCCAGACATGACGAGATGAATGCATGGATGACTTTTTCAAGGTCCGTTTGAGATAGAAAATGTTTAACTTTTGCAATGTTCCTAATTTGGAGAAAGCAAGACTGTACTACCTTGGTTATTTGTGTGTCAAATGGAGCTTGGTGTCCAAAAAGACACCCACATTGCGGGCAGAGTGTTTAGCATTGGAGGACAGGTTCTTTTGACTCTTTTTTCCAAGTCACCAGTTCGGTTAAGGGGGCCAAATAAAAGGACCTCAGATTTGGACTCATTGAGCCGAAGGACGTTTTGTGACGTCCAGCACTTAATATCGGTGAAACAAGCCATAACACAAGAAAGATTGTGTGTGTCATTACCAGTCAGTGGAACATAAAGCTGGGTGTCGTCTGCATAACAGTGAAAATGAATATTATGATGACAGATGATCTGACCCAGGGGGGCATGTAAATGGAAAATAATAATGGACCAAGAATTGACCCCTGGGGAACACCACATGTGAGGGGGGCTGTGGATGAGGAGAATTCTCCCATTATAATAGAGAAAGAGCTGTCAGACAGGTAGGATTGGATCCAGGCAAGAGCAGTATTCTTAATGCTAACATAGTTTTGCAGGTGATTTAAAAGGATGTCGCGGTCGACGGTATCGGAGGCGGAACTCAGGTCAAGCAGAATTAAAATTGATCGAGCACCAGAGTCAGCGGTGAGCATTGAGTTGTTGGTAACTTTAATGAGAGCTGTTTCTGTGTTGTGGTGGCTACAGAATCATGATGGAAATTGGTCGAAAATACTACAACTATTCATGTGTGTGATTAGTTGAAGAGCAACAGACTTTTCTAAGCTTTTAGATAAAAAAAGGTAGATTTGACATTGGTCTAAAATTGCTTAAAACAAGATGGAGAGTAGGCTTCTTCAGGAGAGGTCGGACTATTGCGTGTTTAAAACTAGATGGCAACAAACCGGGAGACAGTGAGCAGTTGATAATGGAGAGAATTTGTGGCTCAACAGTGTGAAACACCTCTTTCAGAAGCCTAGTGGGGTCAGTGTCCAGTTGACAGGTGGAAGAGTTCAAGCCTGAGATTAACTCTCCTAAATCTAATAGAGAAATTACTTAAAGTGAGTCAGACTGGCGAAGGGTTCGATGCAAGTGGGGAGATTGCTTGTCAACTGTGTAATGTGGAGCTGAATGTCATCTGTTTTCTTAATAAAGTGGTGGAGAAACTGCTTGCATTTTCCAGTGGATGCATCCAAAGGTTGGCAAGGGGGGGGGCAACCACTGTATTTATAGCCTGAAATAAAACACTGGGGTTGTGGCAGCTTCCACCAAATAAATTAGAAAAGTACGAATGCCTTGACTCTCCAACCCACATCCAACATGAAAACTGGTGGTGTCCGGTCCTCCACACCCTACGTCAGAGCCCTATGTCACATCCTGAAAGAGCTCTGCCCCAGGTGACATTCATGTAGTCCAGTACTGACCTCGGTGCCCAAATTCTTTAAAAAGAGAAATAAGCAGCAGGTGTAAGAGTTTTGTCAGCAGGACGCGCCATATAAACTATATAAGATGTGACCTGAGTCAAGAAAGTACACAGGCTGTCTTTTTTTGCGTCCCTCGTTTGAATTCTTGTTCAGTGTGAAATTCAAAAGTAGCTCTAGATGGAGCAGTCTATTGAAAACTATTTAACTAATTTGTTGGGGAGAATAAATGATCCATGAATTAATGGAGACTGTTACGGTAAAGGACACCGCTGTTTGCCAACCGTGCAAAAAAAAAATGGATATGCTGCATATTCGCCTGTCTCACAACTGATAGTGAAAACAAACAACAATTTATCAGAAAATGAAAACAATGATCTGCAAAAAAGGCAGAAAAATAGAAGCGTTTAGATGTAACAGAATGTAGATGTAACAGAATGTAGATGTAACAAAGTGTCGATGTAACAAAGTGTCGATGTAACAGAATGTAGATGTAACAGAATGTAGATGTAACTAAGTGTAGATGTAACAGAATGTAGATGTAACAAAATGTAGATGTAACAAAGTGTAGATGTAACAGAGTGTAGATGTAACAGAATGTAGATGTAACAAAGTGTAGATGTAAGAGAATGTAGATGTAACAAAGTGTAGATGTAACAGAGTGTAGATGTAACAGAATGTAGATGTAACAAAGTGTAGATGTAACAGAATGTAGATGTAACAGAATGTAGATGTAACAGAATGTAGATGTAACAGAGTGTAGATGTAACAGAATGTAGATGTAACGAAGTGTGGATGTAACAAAGTGTAGATGTAACAGAATGTAGATGTAACAAAGTGTAGATGTAACAGAATGTAGATGTAACAAAGTGTAGATGTAACAGAATGTAGATGTAACAAAGTGTAGATGTAACAGAATGTAGATGTAACAAAGTGTAGATGTAACAGAGTGTAGATGTAACAGAATGTAGATGTAACAAAGTGTAGATGTAACAGAATGTAGATGTAACAAAGTGTGGATGTAACAGAGTGTAGATGTAACAGAATGTAGATGTAACAAAGTGTCGATGTAACAAAGTGTCGATGTAACAGAATGTAGATGTAACAGAATGTAGATGTAACTAAGTGTAGATGTAACAGAATGTAGATGTAACAAAATGTAGATGTAACAAAGTGTAGATGTAACGAAGTGTAGATGTAACAGAATGTAGATGTAACAAAGTGTAGATGTAACAGAATGTAGATGTAACAAAGTGTAGATGTAACAGAATGTAGATGTAACAAAGTGTAGATGTAACAGAGTGTAGATGTAACAGAATGTAGATGTAACAAAGTGTAGATGTAACAGAATGTAGATGTAACAAAGTGTGAATGTAACAGAGTGTAGATGTAACAGAATGTAGATGTAACAAAGTGTAGATGTAACAGAATGTAGATGTAACAAAGTGTAGATGTAACAGAATGTCGATGTAACAGAATGTAGATGTAACAAAGTGTAGATGTAACAGAGTGTAGATGTAACAAAGTGTAGATGTAACAGAATGTAGATGTAACAGAATGTAGATGTAACAAAGTGTAGATGTAACAGAATGTAGATGTAACAGAATGTAGATGTAACAGAGTGTAGATGTAACAAAGTGTAGATGTAACAGAATGTAGATGTAACAGAATGTAGATGTAACTAAGTGTAGATGTAACAGAATGTAGATGTAACAAAGTGTGGATGTAACAGAGTTTAGATGTAACAGAATGTAGATGTAACAAAGTGTAGATGTAACAGAATGTAGATGTAACAGAATGTAGATGTAACAGAATGTAGATGTAACAGAATGTAGATGTAACAAAGTGTAGATGTAACAGAATGTAGATGTAACAGAATGTAGATGTAACAAAGTGTAGATGTAACAGAATGTAGATGTAACAGAATGTAGATGTAACAGAATGTAGATGTAACAAAGTGTAGATGTAACAGAATGTAGATGTAACAGAATGTAGAAGTAACAGAATGTAGATGTAACAGAATGTAGATGTAACAGAATGTAGATGTAACAAAGTGTAGATGTAACAGAATGTAGATGTAACAGAATGTAGATGTAACAAAGTGTAGATGTAACAGAATGTAGATGTAACAGAATGTAGATGTAACAGAGTGTAGATGTAACAGAATGTAGATGTAACATAATGTAGATGTAACAGAGTGTAGATGTAACAGAATGTAGATGTAACAGAGTGTAGATGTAACAGAGTGTAGATGTAACAGAATGTAGATGTAACAGAATGTAGATGTAACAGAATGCTGGTTTTTGAAATTCTTTGTGTAATGTCTTGAAAGAAGAAGCTCTGTGTCCTGTTTGAACCTGTTGTTTCATTTGTGGGTTTCCTAGGTGTGTGTGTGTGTGTGTGTGTGTGTGTGTGTGTGTGTGTGTGTGTGTGTGTGTGTGTGTGTGTGTGTCGGCCCTGTATGGCCTGGTGGCCTGTCCAGGGTGTCTCTCTGCCTGCCGCCCAATGACTGCTGAGATAGGCTCCATCATCCCCGCGACCCTGAGAGCGGGATAAGCAGTTTGGATGATGGATGGATGGATGGATGGAATGTCTTGCCTCCTTAACTGTGTTCTGATAAGCCAGCATCAAACTTTTCAGTCTATCAAGAGATGCCTTGACTTTGTCCTTCCTCCATTTTCTCCCGGCTTCCTGCCCTGTTTCTTAAATCCCTCGTATGGTCATTAAGCCGGGGGGGGGGGGTGTTATGCTTGTGTGGTCATTAAGCCGGGGGGGGGGCGTTATGCTTGACATGTTGAACTTTGACAGGGGCAGCGTCATCAAGGGTCGTCCTTCCCACAGGTATGAGAACAGTGATCTAATGAATCCTTTAGAGAGGGGTCCTCCTGGTTAGGGGTACTGCTCGCCGGAGCTGATAACAACCTTTTTCTAAAGAGACTAGCAGACTCGGAATGAAGGGAAGGAGAGCAGGAACCGTAGACTGCTTGTGAGCAGGGGCAGCTTTGTAATCAGAGACCTTAAGATCTAGCAGAAACAGTACAAGACAACACCAGATCAAGAGCATGACCCTTATTGTGAGCTGGCTCCTTCACAGACTGCTCCAGATGAAAAGACTCAGAAGAGCTTGATAATAAAACCAGTGGTGAAACAAGACGGGGGAGGGCAGCAAACATGGGCATTAAAATCACCAAGCATAAGAACTCTGGCCTGTTTCCCCATGATGAAGCAACCGAGGTCAGAAAGTTCTTGAATAAACTAGTGGTGGTCTATATGAATAAAACCAGTGGTGGTCTATATGAATAAACTAGTGGTGGTCTATATGAATAAAACTAATGGTGGTCTATATGAATAAAACTAGTGGTGGTCTATATGAATAAAACTAATGGTGGTCTATATGAATAAAACTAATGGTGGTCTATATGAATAAACTAGTGGTGGTCTATATGAATAAACTAGTGGTGGTCTATATGAATAAAACTAGCGGTGGTCTATATGAATAAAACCAGTGGTGGTCTATATGAATAAACTAGTGGTGGTCTATATGAATAAAACCAGTGGTGGTCTATATGAATAAAACTAGTGGTGGTCTATATGAATAAACTAGTGGTGGTCTATATGAATAAACTAGTGGTGGTCTATATGAATAAAACTAGCGGTGGTCTATATGAATAAAACCAGTGGTGGTCTATATGAATAAACTAGTGGTGGTCTATATGAATAAAACCAGTGGTGGTCTATATGAATAAAACCAGTGGTGGTCTGTATGAATAAACTAGTGGTGGTCTATATGAATAAAACTAATGGTGGTCTATATGAATAAAACTAGTGGTGGTCTATATGAATAAAACTAATGGTGGTCTATATGAATAAAACTAATGGTGGTCTATATGAATAAACTAGTGGTGGTCTATATGAATAAACTAGTGGTGGTCTATATGAATAAAACTAGCGGTGGTCTATATGAATAAAACCAGTGGTGGTCTATATGAATAAACTAGTGGTGGTCTATATGAATAAAACCAGTGGTGGTCTATATGAATAAAACTAGTGGTGGTCTATATGAATAAACTAGTGGTGGTCTATATGAATAAAACTAATGGTGGTCTATATGAATAAAACTAGTGGTGGTCTATATGAATAAACTAGTGGTGGTCTATATGAATAAACTAGTGGTGGTCTATATGAATAAAACCAGTGGTGGTCTATATGAATAAACTAGTGGTGGTCTATATGAATAAAACCAGTGGTGGTCTATATGAATAAAACTAGTGGTGGTCTATATGAATAAACTAGTGGTGGTCTATATGAATAAAACTAATGGTGGTCTATATGAATAAACTAGTGGTGGTCTATATGAATAAAACTAGCGGTGGTCTATATGAATAAAACTAGTGGTGGTCTATATGAATAAACTAGTGGTGGTCTATATGAATAAACTAGTGGTGGTCTACATGAATAAAACTAGTGGTGGTCTATATGAATAAACTAGTGGTGGTCTATATGAATAAACTAGTGGTGGTCTATATGAATAAAACTAGTGGTGGTCTATAGGAATAAAACTAGTGGTGGTCTATATGAATAAACTAGTGGTGGTCTATATGAATAAACTAGTGGTGGTCTACATGAATAAACTAGTAGTGGGCTATATGAATAAAACTAGTGGTGGTCTATATGAATAAACTAGTGGTGGTCTATATGAATAAACTAGTGGTGGTCTACATGAATAAAACTAGTGGTGGTCTATATGAATAAAACTAGTGGTGGTCTATAGGAATAAAACTAGTGGTGGTCTATATGAATAAACTAGTGGTGGTCTATATGAATAAACTAGTGGTGGTCTATATGAATAAAACTAGTGGTGGTCTATATGAATAAACTAGTGGTGGTCTACATGAATAAAACTAGTGGTGGTCTATATGAATAAAACTAGTGGTGGTCTATAGGAATAAAACTAGTGGTGGTCTATATGAATAAACTAGTAGTGGTCTATATGAATAAACTAGTGGTGGTCTATATGAATAAACTAGTGGTGGTCTACATGAATAAAACTAGTGGTGGTCTATATGAATAAAACTAGTGGTGGTCTATAGGAATAAAACTAGTGGTGGTCTATATGAATAAACTAGTGGTGGTCTATATGAATAAACTAGTGGTGGTCTATATGAATAAAACTAGTGGTGGTCTATATGAATAAACTAGTGGTGGTCTACATGAATAAAACTAGTGGTGGTCTATATGAATAAAACTAGTGGTGGTCTATAGGAATAAAACTAGTGGTGGTCTATATGAATAAACTAGTAGTGGTCTATATGAATAAACTAGTGGTGGTCTACTTGAATAAAACTAGCGGTGGTCTATATGAATAAAACTAGTGGTGGTCTATATGAATAAACTAGTGGTGGTCTACATGAATAAAACTAGTGGTGGTCTATATGAATAAAACTAGTGGTGGTCTATATGAATAAACTAGTGGTGGTCTATATGAATAAACTAGTGGTGGTCTGTATGAATAAACTAGTGGTGGGCTATATGAATAAACTAGTGGTGGTCTATATGAATAAAACTAGCGGTGGTCTATATGAATAAACTAGTGGTGGTCTACATGAATAAAACTAGTGGTGGTCTATATGATAAAACTAGTGGTGGTCTATATGAATAAACTAGTGGTTGTCTACATGAATAAACTAGTGGTGGTCTATATGAATAAAACTAGTGGTGGGCTATATGAATAAACTAGTGGTGGTCTATATGAATAAACTAGTGGTGGTCTATATGAATAAACTAGTGGTGGTCTATATGAATAAAACTAGTGGTGGTCTATATGAATAAACTAGTGGTGGTCTACATGAATAAACTAGTGGTGGTCTATATGAATAAAACTAGTGGCGGGCTATATGAATAAACTAGTGGTGGTCTATATGAATAAACTAGTGGTGGTCTATATGAATAAACTAGTGGTGGTCTATAGGAATAAAACTAGTGGTGGTCTATGAATAAACTAGTGGTGGTCTATATGAATAAACTAGTGGTGGTCTATGAATAAACTAGTGGTGGTCTATGAATAAACTAGTGGTGGTCTACATGAATAAAACTAGTGGTGGTCTATATGAATAAACTAGTGGTGGTCTACATGAATAAAACTAGTGGTGGTCTACATGATTAAAACTAGTGGTGGTCTACATGAATAAACTAGTGGTGGTCTATATGAATAAAACTAGTGGCGGTCTACATGAATAAACTAGTGGTGGTCTATATGAATAAAACTAGTGGTGGTCTATATGAATAAACTAGTGGTGGGCTATAGGAATAAACTAGTGGTGGTCTATATGAATAAACTAGTAGTGGGCTATATGAATAAACTAGTGGTGGTCTATATGAATAAAACTAGTGGCGGTCTACATAAATAACTAGTGGGGGTATATAGATTAAAATACAGAGTATCGGATGGTGGCCATTTAAAAGAAAACCCAGAGATTTGAAAGAAGAACAAGTATTAAGAGAGACAGGAGCATTTGTAATTATTATTATTAAAAAAAACAAAAAAAACAGCATGGGGCATCCGGGTGGTGTAATGGTCTATTCCGTTGCCTACCAACACAGGGATCGGCGGTTCGAATCCCCGTGTTACCTCCAGCTTGGTCGGGCATCCTTACAGACACAACTGGCCGTGTCTGCGGGGTGGGAAGCCGGATGTAGGTATGTGTCTCTGGTCGGTCGGGGCGCCTGTTCAGGGGGGAGGGGGAACTGGGGGGAATAGCGTGATCCTCCCACGTGCTACGTCCCCCTGGTGAAACTCCTCACTGTCAGGTGAAAAGAAGCAGCTGGTGACTCCACATGTATGGGAGGAGGCATGTGGTAGTCTGCAGCCCTCCCTGGATCAGCAGAGGGGGTGGAGCAGAGACCGGGACGGCTCGGAAGAGTGGGGTAATTGGCCAAGTACAATTCAGGGGGGGGAGTTGACAGCTACCCCACCTCCATGACCGGACAGCCTGGGTTAATTAAGACAGGAGTGATGGGGGGTACATGCCTCAGATGGTGGGACAGACTGGAGGATCCAGGGCTGAACCAGGACTCAGTAATGAATAAAAGCATCAGTATTATTGGTCATGATAAAACCTTGGCATGAAAAGGACTCGTTAGCAAGGGCCCACGTGTTCAGCAAACAAACATAGCAGGCATAGTTTCAGCAGTAGATGCAGTGAAAGGGTGTAGTTGCTGGTGAGTAGAAGATGTACCTGCTTTTGTTGTTGGAGTGGGTGGAGTGAAAACCAAGTTTGCTCTTATTGTAGATGTAGTAGTGCCTCTGGGTCTATAGCCGGAGCAGGCTAAAGTAGTCCTAATGGGAACAGGAGTATTGTGGATGGAGGAGTGCTCAGCAGGACCCAAGGAGAGATGCCGTGTGGGGAAAACCCCCGGCGAGAGGGTCAAGGACAGATGAGGCCAGCGGAGGGCGCCAGTGGGCAGAACAGTGCTGTCTAGTGCTACCACAGGCGGAAACGAAGGCTCTGGGAGGGGAGCGTGGGATGTAAACAGTCAGTCATGTGGAGAGGACTGTACAGCGTGCAGGACAGTTTTCCTTCCCAGCATGCTTTGCAGTTCAGTTATGCTGAGAAGCCCGCACACCCTACCACCACCATGACAGTGATTTACAAAAACTGCCCTTTAATATTTCCTGTTGCCCCCTTGGTAGTAAAACTCATCATGTCCTATGACCACTGACACTAAAACAGTCAACCCAAATGCATCTGTTTTAATTCTGGAAGCCTGCCTGTCTGTCTGTCTGACTGCCTGTCTGTCTGTCTGTCTGCCTGTCTGTCTGACTGCCTGCCTGTCTGCCTGTCTGTCTGTCTGACTGCCTGTCTGTCTGACTGCCTGCCTGTCTGCCTGTCTGTCTGTCTGTTTGTCTGCCTGACTGCCTGTCTGTCTGTCTGACTGCCTGCCTGTCTGCCTGTCCGTCTGTCTGTTTGTCTGCCTGACTGCCTGCCTGCCTGCCTGTCTATCTGACTGCCTGCCTGTCTGCCTGTCTGTCTGTCTGCCTGTCTGACTGCCTGCCTGTCTTTCTGTGTATCAGGTTTTGCTGTGGCCGAAATTAGTTTGCTCATATAAAACTTCCAACCACAAATGTACCGTGGGGCGTTTCTTCAACAAACAGAGCAGCGGCATGTGAGGAGAGAGACAGAGAGACCGAGGGACCGAGAGACCAAGAGACAGAGAGACCCAGAGACAGAGAGACCCAGAGACAGAGAGACCCAGAGACCCAGAGACCCAGAGACCGAGGGACCCAGAGACCCAGAGACCCAGAGACAGAGAGACCGAGGGACCGAGAGACCCAGAGACAGAGAGACCGAGGGACCGAGAGACAGAGAGACCCAGAGACAGAGAGACCGAGGGATCGAGAGACAGAGAGACAGAGAGACTGAGAGACAGAGAGACAGAGAGACTGAGGGATCGAGAGACAGAGAGACAGAGAGACAAAGAGACTGAGAGACAGAGAGACCCAGAGACCCAGAGACCCAGAGACAGAGAGACAGAGAGACAGAGAGACCGAGAGACAGAGAGACAGAGAGACAGAGAGACCGAGAGACAGAGAGACAGAGAGACAGAGAGACAGAGAGACCCAGAGACCCAGAGACAGAGAGACCCAGAGACAGAGAGACAGAGAGACAGAGAGACCCAGAGACAGAGAGACAGAGAGACAGAGAGACCCAGAGACCCAGAGACAGAGAGACAGAGAGACAGAGAGACAGAGAGACCCAGAGAGCCAGAGACAGAGAGAGACAGAGAGAGACAGAGAGACAGAGAGACCCAGAGACAGAGAGACAGAGAGAGACAGAGAGACAGAGAGAGACAGAGAGACAGAGAGAGACAGAGAGACAGAGAGAGACAGAGAGACAGAGAGACAGAGAGCCAGAAAGAGACAGAGAGAGACAGAGAGACAGAGAGAGACAGAGAGAGACCCAGAGAGCCAGAGAGGCTTGAAGAGATGCTGCAGTGGATGAGTGACGGTTGGAGGGTGGAGGAAGCAGGACATAACGTCCACATCGTGCGTTGCCAGTAATAATCTGCAGTGGTCAGCAGATCCACACAGCACGCTCAGTGGACACGTCTCATACACAGCAGATTATGGGTCACATGTTGGGAAAGCAGCAGCAGCAGCAGCAGCAGGAGGAGGAGGAGGAGGAGGAGGAAGAGGAAGAGGAGGAAGTACACACTTATTTTGTCCTACCCCCCTTCTCACCCGCTCTCTGAATCGGCCCAAACCTGCCGACAGGGGTCCGACTGGTGCCGACGGTACGGGACACACCGTAAAAACTAGGGTCACAGGTGCTCACCGACAGCCGGACCTGTGTGTCAGGTCCCTTAGCCCCCCCCCCACCCCCCCACCCCCGGTTCGGGGATGGTCGTTCCCTCCTCACATAGATGGCCTCTTTGACTCCCCATCCAAACCAGCGTTCCTCCCTATCAAGGATGTGCACAACGTTCAGGGGTAAGACAGTTTGCTGTCTTGTAGTCGGGAATGTTGGCATCGTTGTGGTTTTCACACTACATGCCTGAGCGGCGACAGGAGGTCGCACATGACAAGGTGGTTCCCCAGGAGGAGTCCCACGTGGACGTGGCCTTGGCGGTTGGATCATACGTCGGTGTCAGCGCCGTATTGGACAGGGCGAGACTAGCCTGTGAACACATACGAGTAAACAGGCCGTGTCTCTGGCTGTGGCTTTCCGGAACATGAACGTAGCCAAGCTGCAAGCCTGCGGCCAGACTGGTGGCGTAGCCAACCTTTTCCTTCTGGGAAGTGTAAGTTCCTGTTAGACTCGGTCCCATTCCTGCGAGGGTCCACCTCGGAGGCTGCACATCCTCGGACTGACGGGGTAAACTTGTTATTTGGTAGATGTTTTAGCTGGAGTGCTGCATGTTAAAAACCTTTATTTCCATACTTCCCCTTCCGCTGACTTGGGCACCGCCCTAGAGTCTTGTGGTGGCAGGAAAGCCCCGGTTCTGACTCCAGAGCAGAGGAGCCCAGGAGGAGGCCTGGTGGAGATCTGCTCTCTTCCACTTACACTGTGTGTCTCTGTGATGCTTTTCGGTTGTTTTCCAAAGAGCTGGATGTGTTGCCGCGTGAAGCTGACTCACACTTTAAAAATGGAAACCTGATGTCAGTCTTCATCACCGCTTCTGCTTTTCATAGAGGTGGTGTTCTCTGGTGGCCAGAGGGCCTCCACACATGTCACTGTAGACACACAACAAGTCAGCGTGACTCGCCTGACATAAGGTAGTGCTGTGTGTGTCTGTGTGTGTCTGTGTTTAGGTGACTTAAACATTTACAGTGTATTTGTTAGTTTTGTAACGATCCTGTGCCTTCCTCTTCTTGTGTGTGTGTGTGTGTGTGTGTGTGTGTGTGTGTGTGTGTGTGTGTGTGTGTGTGTGTGACTTCAGGACATCTGTGAGGACATCTCGGACCACGTGGAGCAGATCCACGCCCTGCTAGAAACCGAGTTCTCCCTGAAACTGCTGTCTTACTCGGTTAACATCATAGTCGACATCAGGTCAGTCAGCCAGCTTCCTGTGGTTATAACCAAACGTTATGTCAATGCTGACAGCCATGTCTGTCCTGGTGTCAGTCATACAAATGACATGAAACATCACAGCCACACCATGTAGCGTAGACTATCACATCACACATGGATGGCATGTAGCGTAGACTATCACATCACACATGGGTGTCATGTAGTGTAGACTATCACATCACACATGTCATGTAGTGTAGACTAACACATCACACATGGATGTCATGTAGTGTAGACTATCACATCACACATGGGTGTCATGTAGTGTAGACTATCACATCACACATGTCATGTAGTGTAGACTATCACATCACACCTGTCATGTAGTGTAGACTATCACATCACACATGTCATGTAGTGTAGACTATCACATCACACATGGATGTCATGTAGTGTAGACTATCACATCACACCTGTCATGTAGTGTAGACTATCACATCACACCTGTCATGTAGTGTAGACTATCACATCACACCGGTCATGTAGTGTAGACTATCACATCACACATGTCATGTAGTGTAGACTATCACATCACACCGGTCATGTAGTGTAGACTATCACATCACACCTGTCATGTAGTGTAGACTAACACATCACACATGGGTGTCATGTAGTGTAGACTATCACATCACACCGGTCATGTAGTGTAGACTATCACATCACACATGTCATGTAGTGTAGACTATCACATCACACCGGTCATGTAGTGTAGACTATCACATCACACCTGTCATGTAGTGTAGACTAACACATCACACATGGGTGTCATGTAGTGTAGACTAACACATCACACCTGTCATGTAGTGTAGACTATCACATCACACCGGTCATGTAGTGTAGACTATCACATCACACCTGTCATGTAGTGTAGACTATCACATCACACCTGTCATGTAGTGTAGACTATCACATCACACCTGTCATGTAGTGTAGACTATCACATCACACATGTCATGTAGTGTAGACTATCACATCACACAGGTCATGTAGTGTAGACTATCACATCACACCTGTCATGTAGTGTAGACTATCACACCACACATGTCATGTAGTGTAGACTAACACATCGCACATGTCATGTAGTGTAGACTATCACATCACACATGGGTGTCATGTAGTGTAGACTATCACATTACACCTGTCATGTAGTTTAGACTAACACATCACACATGGGTGTCATGTAGTGTAGACTAACACATCACACATGTCATCTAGTGCAGACTAACACATCACACATGGGTGTCATGTAGTGCAGACTAACACATCACACATGTCATGTAGTGTAGACTAACACATCACACATTTCATGTAGTGTAGACTATCACATCACACATGGGTGTCATGTAGTGCAGACTAACACATCACACATGGGTGTCATGTAATGTAGACTATCACATCACACATGGCAGGTGTCATGTAGTGTAGACTAACACATCACACATGGGTGTCATGTAGTGTAGACTATCACCTCACACCTGTCATGTAGTGTAGACTATCACATCACACCTGTCATGTAGTGTAGACTATCACATCACACATGTCATGTAGTGTAGACTATCACATCACACCTGTCATGTAGTGTAGACTATCACATCACACATGTCATGTACTGTAGACTATCACATCACACCGGTCATGTAGTGTAGACTATCACATCACACATGTCATGTACTGTAGACTAACACATCACACCTGTCATGTAGTTTAGACTAACACATCACACATGGGTGTCATGTAGTGTAGACTAACACATCACACATGTCATGTAGTGTAGACTATCACATCACACATGGGTGTCATGTAGTGTAGACTATCACATTACACCTGTCATGTAGTTTAGACTAACACATCACACATGGGTGTCATGTAGTGTAGACTAACACATCACACATGTCATGTAGTGCAGACTAACACATCACACATGGGTGTCATGTAGTGCAGACTAACACATCACACATGTCATGTAGTGTAGACTAACACATCACACATTTCATGTAGTGTAGACTATCACATCACACATGGGTGTCATGTAGTGCAGACTAACGCATCACACATGGGTGTCATGTAATGTAGACTATCACATCACACATGGCAGGTGTCATGTAGTGTAGACTAACACATCACACATGGGTGTCATGTAGTGTAGACTATCACCTCACACCTGTCATGTAGTGTAGACTATCACATCACACCTGTCATGTAGTGTAGACTATCACATCACACATGTCATGTAGTGTAGACTATCACATCACACCTGTCATGTAGTGTAGACTATCACATCACACATGTCATGTACTGTAGACTATCACATCACACCGGTCATGTAGTGTAGACTATCACATCACACATGTCATGTACTGTAGACTAACACATCACACCTGTCATGTAGTGTAGACTAACACATCACACATGTCATGTACTGTAGACTATCACATCACACCGGTCATGTAGTGTAGACTATCACATCACACATGTCATGTACTGTAGACTAACACATCACACATGGATGTCATGTAGTGTAGACTATCACATCACACATGGATGTCATGTAGTGTAGACTATCACATCACACATGTCATCTAGTGTAGACTATCACATCACACCTGTCATGTAGTGTAGACTAACACATCACACCTGTCATGTAGTGTAGACTATCACATCACACCTGTCATGTAGTGTAGACTATCACATCACACATGTCATCTAGTGTAGACTATCACATCACACCTGTCATGTAGTGTAGACTATCACATCACACCTGTCATGTAGTGTAGACTATCACATCACACATGTCATCTAGTGTAGACTATCACATCACACCTGTCATGCAGTGTAGACTTATCACATCACACATGGATGTCATGTAGTGTAGACTATCACATCACACATGGATGTCATGTAGTGTAGACTATCACATCACACCTGTCATGTAGTGTCGACTATCACATCACACATGGATGTCATGTAGTGTAGACTATCACATCACACATGTCATGTAGTGTAGACTATCACATCACACCTGTCATGCAGTGTAGACTTATCACATCACACATGGATGTCATGTAGTGTAGACTATCACATCACACATGTAATGTAGTGTCGACTATCACATCACACATGGATGTCATGTAGTGTAGACTATCACATCACACATGGGTGTCATGTAGTGTAGACTAACACATCACACGTATCATGTAGTGTAGACTATCACATCACACCTGTCATGTAGTGTAGACTAACACATCACACCTGTCATGTAGTGTAGACTATCACATCACACCTGTCATGTAGTGTAGACTATCACATCACACCTGTCATGTAGTGTAGACTATCACATCACACCTGTCATGTAGTGTAGACTAACACATCACACATGTCATGTAGTGTAGACTATCACATCACACATGTCATGTAGTGTAGACTATCACATCACACATGTCATGTAGTGTAGACTATCACATCACACATGTCATGTAGTGTAGACTATCACATCACACATGTCATGTAGTGTAGACTATCACATCACACATGTCATGTAGTGTAGACTATCACATCACACCTGTCATGTAGTGTAGACTATCACATCACACCTGTCATGTAGTGTAGACTATCACATCACACCTGTCATGTAGTGTAGACTATCACACCACACATGGATGTCATGTAGTGTAGACTATCACATCACACATGGGTGTCATGTAGTGTAGACTAACACATCACACGTATCATGTAGTGTAGACTATCACATCACACCTGTCATGTAGTGTAGACTAACACATCACACCTGTCATGTAGTGTAGACTAACACATCACACCTGTCATGTAGTGTAGACTATCACATCACACCTGTCATGTAGTGTAGACTAACACATCACACCTGTCATGTAGTGTAGACTAACACATCACACATGGATGTCATGTAGTGTAGACTATCACATCACACATGTCATGTAGTGTAGACTATCACATCACACCTGTCATGTAGTGTAGACTATCACATCACACCTGTCATGTAGTGTAGACTATCACATCACACCTGTCATGTAGTGTAGACTATCACATCACACCTGTCATGTAGTGTAGACTATCACATCACACCTGTCATGTAGTGTAGACTATCACATCACACATGGGTGTCAAAGGGCAACAAGAGCAGTACAGTATTTGTATTAGTAGTACAGTAAAACATTTTATGTAAGCCGCCATCACAAAACAAGTCGCACAACAGAACATTCATTAAGACAGCAATATGAAAATGAAGCAGCACAAAGACGAGAACGGTGCATATACATATGGAAAGAAACTGTCCAAAGTAACGGGGAGAGCAGAAGAGAGGTGAAGAAGAGAGTGCAGGCAGGGTGGAGTGGGTGGAGAAGAGTGTCAGGAGTGATGTGTGACAGAAGGGTACCAGCAAGAGTTAAAGGGAAGGTTTACAAGATGGTTGTGAGACCAGCTATGTTGTATGGTTTGGAGACAGTAGCACTGATGAAAAGACAGGAGGTGGAGCTGGAGGTGGCAGAGATGAAGATGATAAGATTTTCATTGGGAGTGATGAAGAAGGATAGGAGTATATTAGAGGGACAGCTCAGGTTGGACAGTTTGGAGACAAAGCAAGAGAGACAAGATGGAGATGGTGTGGACATGTGTGGAGGAGAGATGCTGGGTATACTGGGAGAAGGATGCTGAATATGGAGCTGCCAGGGAAGAGGAGAAGAGGAAGGCCAAAGAGGAGGTTTATGGAGGTGGTGAGGGAGGACATGCAGGTGGCTGGTGTGACAGAGGAAGATGCAGAGGACAGGAAGAGATGGAAATAGATGATCTGCTGTGGCGCCCCCTATTGGGAGCAGCCGAAACTATCAGTAGTAGTAGTAGTAGTAGTAGTAGTAGTAGTGGTGGTAGAAGTAGTAGTAGTGGTAGTAGCAGTGGTAGTAGAAGTAGTAAAAGTGGTAGTAGTAGTAGTGGTAGTGGTAGTAGTAGTGGTGGTAGTAGAAGTGGTGGTGGTAGTAGTAGTAGTAGTAGTAGTAGTAGTGGTAGTGGTAGTGGTAGTAGTAGTGGTAGTAGTAGTAGTAGAAGTGGTAGTGGTAGTAGTAGTGGTAGTGGTAGTAGTAGCAGTAGTAGTGGTAGTAGTAGTAGTAGTGGTAGTGGAGGTAGTAGTAGTAGTTGTAGTGGTAGTGGTAGTAGTAGTAGTGGTAGTAGTAATAGTAGTGGTAGTGGTAGTGGTAGTGGTAGAAGTAGCAGTAGTAGTGGTAGTAGTAGTAGAAGTAGTAGTGGTAGTAGTAGTAGTAATGGTAGTTGTAGTAGTAGTGGTAGTAGTAGTGGTAGTGGAGGTAGTAGTAGTAGTAGTAGTGGTAGTGGTAGTAGTAATGGTAGTTGTAGTAGTAGTGGTAGTGGTAGTAGTAGTGGTAGTAGTAGTGGTAGTAGTAGTAGTAGTAGTAGTAGTAGTAGTGATAGTGGTAGTAGTAGTAATGGTAGTTGTAGTAGTAGTGGTAGTAGTAGTGGTAGTAGTAGTAGTAGTAGTAGTGATAGTGGTAGTAGTAGTAATGGTAGTTGTAGTAGTAGTAATGGTAGTTGTAGTAGTAGTAGTAGTAGTGATAGTGGTAGTAGTAGTAGTAGTAATGGTAGTTGTAGTAGTAGTGGTAGTAGTAGTAGTAGTAATGGTAGTTGTAGTAGTAGTGGTAGTAGTAGTAGTAGTAGTAGTGATAGTGGTAGTAGTAGTAATGGTAGTTGTAGTAGTAGTGGTAGTAGTAGTAGTAGTGGTAGTGGAGGTAGTAGTAGTAGTTGTAGTGGTAGTGGTAGTAGTAGTAGTGGTAGTAGTAGTAGTAGTAGTAGTGATAGTGGTAGTAGTAGTAATGGTAGTTGTAGTAGTAGTGGTAGTGGTAGTAGTAGTGGTAGTGGAGGTAGTAGTAGTAGTTGTGGTGGTAGTGGTAGTAGTAGTAGTGGTAGTAGTAATAGTAGTGGTAGTGGTAGTAGTAGTAGTGGTAGTAGTAGTAGTAGTGATAGTGGTAGTAGTAGTAATGGTAGTTGTAGTAGTAGTGGTAGTGGTAGTAGTAGTGGTAGTGGAGGTAGTAGTAGTAGTTGTAGTGGTAGTGGTAGTAGTAGTGGTGGTAGTAGTAATAGTAGTGGTAGTGGTAGTAGTAGTAGTGGTAGTAGTAGCAGTAAGTGTGACCTACCAGACTGTAGAGGTGAGTATGTGGAAGTTGTGTGGTGATCAAGATGTTAGTATTAGATACTCCCAGAATATTTCCCAGTGTTGCTGTGTGTCTTCAGTGTTTCCTCATGTGGCGGTAAGCTAGAACTTCATGCTGCACAGATAAAACATGTATGTTAGATAAACATGTATGAACTTCATGCTACACAGATAAAACACGTATGTTAGATAAACATGTATGAACTTCATGCTACACAGATAAAACACGTATGTTAGATAAAACACGTATGTTAGGAAGTGTGTTATTTGTAGTGTTGTGCCAAATGACACAGTCTTCAACACATAACTGACAAAATAACACAAACGCATGTCTTTGTAATGATGTCAGGAAACCAACAGGAAGTTGCGGTTTGATATGAGCTAACCTGTTTTTAAAACTAGCATCCACCTGCACTCCATCAGGGGAGGTGGTGCAAGTTAAAGAACAGTGTCAGACCCCCGGGGGGCGCTTTACACCACCTGTGGAGGGTGGATGAATGAATGTTGTGTAGCGAGTCCCTTCTGGCTCAGGGGGATGATTACATGACATCATTTACAAATGAACTCTTCTTTCATGGTCACCTTCTTTTTAGCTGCACTTTCCCTCAGCGTGGCGTGCATGTTGTCACGTGACGTGTGCTGTGTGAATGAGGTGCGGGCGTGGCAAGCCTGCTGCCGGTGGAGGGGTTCAAGATGGAGGACGGACACGGGTCAGCGGGACACAGGGCTGCCTTGGCTTGTGTCGGCGTGTCTGGGTCAGTCCAGAACCCGGCCTCACAGCACAGTACGGCGCGTGGCACGTTAACTGAGCACACCTGAGGCCGAGCACTTGATCACGCGCCATGGCGCCTGCCCTCCCGCCACCCACGCCACCCACGCCACCCACGTCACCCACGCCACCCACGTCACCCACGTCACCCACGCCACCCACGCCACCCACGCCACCCACATCACCCACGTCACCCACGCCACCCACGTCACCCACGTCACCCACGTCACCCACGCCACCCACGTCACCCACGCCACCCACGTCACCCATGCCACCCACGTCACCCACGCCACCCACGTCACCCATGCCACCCACGTCACCCACGTCACCCACGTCACCCACGCCACCCACGCCACCCACGTCACCCACGTCACCCACGCCACCCACGCCACCCACGTCACCCACGCCACCCACAGCCTTCTCTCTGCGGCAGCTGAGGCTAAACCACACCCGACTACCACAGACGGGTGGACTGGTTGGAGTGTTTTCGAGGTCCATTGTGTTTCTTTGACTAAACTTGTTGTTCTGTTGGGTCCAGGACAGTCCAGTTACTGTGGCACCAGCTGAGAGTGTCGGTTCTGGTTCTGAAGGAGCGCATGCTGCAGGGACTGCAGGACTCCAATGGAAACTACACTAGACAGACAGACATACTGCAGGCCTTCTCACAAGACCAGCATCAGGTGAACACACACCCACACACACACACACACACACACACACACACACACAAGCCCAGCACACTGTTCTCAGCAGAGAAGACATCTGACGAAGACATCCGTCAGATGTCTCCGTCAGATGTCTTCTCTGTCTGTCTTCACACACCAGCAACAGTAATGGCAGCCATGTTGTTAGCGTTATTTGTTAATGAGAACATGAGTCTTTCTTCTTTTCTTTTCTTCTTTTTTCACCCCTTTTCTCCCCAACTGTACTTGGCCAATTGCCCCACTCTTCCGAGCCGTCCCGGCCTCTACCCCCCCCCCCCCCGGGCAGGGCTGCAGACTACCACAAGCCTCCTCCCATACATGTGGAGTCTCCAGCCGCTTCTCTTCACCTGACAGTGAGGAGTTTCACGTAGCGCGTGGGGGGATCACGCTATTCCCCCCCACTTCCCCCTCCCCCCTGAACAGGCACCCCGACCGACCAGAGGAGGCGCTAGTGCGGCGACCAGGACACACACCTACAGTCGGCTTCCCACCTGCAGACACAGCCGATTGTGACTGTAGGGACGCCTGACCAAGCCGGAGGCAACACGGGGATTCAAACCGGCGACCCCTGTGTTGCTAGGCAGCAGAGTAGACCGCCACGCCCCCCGGACGCCCCGGTCCTCATTCTTTAACTAAACACCAGAGCAGAAGCACATGGACGGGGCCCACACACTGGGATGAATAAGGCTAAATGTGAATCTGAGCAGGGGACATGGTGTCCCACACGCCTTCTTCCTCCAGCTTCAGGGGTGCTGTCACACACAGCTGCCACACGGGGGCAGTTGGTCTGTTCACACTTCAGCAATTCACAACAATTACAGTGTTGGTGATGACATTCTGGGGGGGGGGGGAGTCGCACACGCTCCTGCGGGTATCAGGTGTGTTGCCAGAGATGTTGGTGACGTTTGGCAAAACAGGAAGTGTGCATACAGGACTAGTTACAGTCCCACGGCGAATGTCAGTATGGACTCGGGTGGACACATGTGGACATGTGGTGTCTGGAATCTACACAACCTCCGTGTCAGTCTGGTAGCATTTGAAGAAAGACATCAGAACCAGAACCGTGTTGACTGGCCATGCAGGTTTGCACACACGCGGGATGTGTGTGGTGTCGTGGCTCTCTCAGTGTACTCAGCATAGACTAACAACACAACAACACTGCAACACAACAACCTTCACACATGTCTACACAAGGACTGACTTCTACAGGTGGAGTAAGAGGTGATGAGGTGCAGCGGTGCAGAGAATATATCAGAGATGCTGAAATACACGTTAGCAGCTTACTGACATACATGTCTGAGGTACATGTACATGACAGAGTGTACCAGTATACATACAATGTACAGTACAGTATATACTACATGTACAGTACAGGATATACAACAAGTACAGTACAGTATATACTACATGTACAGTACAGGATATACATGTACAGTACAGTATATACTACATGTACAGTACAGCATATACAACAAGTACAGTACAGTATATACAACATGTACAGTGCAGGATATACATGTACAGTGCAGTATATACAACATGTACAGTACAGTATATACAACATGTACAGTACAGTATATACAACATGTCCAGTACAGTATATACTACATGTACAGTACAGGATATACATGTACAGTACAGTATATACTACATGTACAGTACAGGATATACAACAAGTACAGTACAGTATATACAACATGTACAGTGCAGGATATACATGTACAGTGCAGTATATACAACATGTACAGTACAGTATATACAACATGTGCAGTGCAGTATATACAACATGTACAGTACAGTATATACAACATGTGCAGTGCAGTATATACAACATGTACAGTACAGTATATACAACATGTCCAGTACAGTATATACAACATGTACAGTACAGTATATACAACATGTGCAGTGCAGTATATACAACATGTACAGTACAGTATATACAACATGTCCAGTACAGTATATACAACATGTACAGTGCAGTATATACAACATGTACAGTGCAGTATATACAACATGTACAGTACAGTATATACAACATGTACAGTACAGTATATACTACATGTACAGTACAGTATATACAACATGGTGGGTTTATTTGACAGTGTTAAGCATTCATTTGAATGACGGCTCGAGAAAAGAAACGGTTTTAACACCGGGTTGTTTTGGGGTACAGTGCTCTGTAGCGCCTACCAGAGGGGAGGAGTTGGAACAGGTTGTGACCAGGGTGTGATGGGTCTGCAGTGATGCTACAGCCCGTTTCCTGAGTCTTGTACAGATTTGTGGACCTATAGATGTTAATTGATACTGAAAACATCGAGTGACGGACTTCTGAGCTGAGCACAAGTTGCAGTGAGGCGAACTTTAGTCACACGCCAGTGGACGTGCTGAAAAACGTCTCCTCTGTAGGACACGTGGGTGATTTTTTATTTTATTTTTCTAAGTTTGGGATGTGAAATGTCTAGAAATTTACATTTGTTTTAATAAGCCATGCACATTTAATCAGTCATTACCAAATGTTCTGCATCGCCTGAGTCATGCCCCCAGTTTGTGTAAACCACATTCCGTACGAACCCATGCAGCTGATTACCAGATGTAAGCTGTTCACGTTTTTGGAGGTCCCTAGAAGTAAAGTGCAATGCGCTTTAAAACGGTAGCATAGTGAAAACTCCTGAACATGTCTCACATTTCATGGTTGATATCTCAATGCGGTCATGAGTTATTTTGGATAATTAACTATTTTGATAAAAATTGATTGGCTTTTATAATCAGAACATATGGAATATCAAAAATCCGAAAAAGTAACTTTGTGCAGCTTGGTCCAGAAATGCTCTGTAGCAAAATTGGTGATGATTGCTTAAAATGTGTTGGAGGAGTAGCAAAAAGAAAGATTTGGACAAAATTCAAAATGGCAGAAAGTCTGTGTAGGCACAAATGGGCCTGGCTTCTATGTCTAGAGTCGCCTGGAGCCACAGAATCCAGGAAAATAAAGGACTTTGTTTCTGGGACTTATGGTTCAGAAGTTATAGGCCAAAACAAACAACAAAGTCTGTTGTTATAGCGCTACCATCTGACCAATGAGTAGTGGGGGAGCCATCCAAGCTCTTTGCCAGGTTTGGGAACTGTAGCTGGTACAGTTTCTGAGACCCAGGTACTTTTAGTGCAGAAGAAGAATGAGAACGAGAAAAGAATAATTCTAACAAATACAACAGGGTTCCAAACTTTTAACCATTATGGAAGATAGGCTCTACAATGAATTGTTTGCTGTAATGCATGTTGGTGACACTAGGGGATGCCAGAGGTCAAAGATGGTCAGGAGCAGTTTGCATCAGGGACAACCAACCACGTCGTTATTTACGTCTACTTGTACTTGTGTTTGTGTGCGTGGTCAGGTGAATTAAGGTGACTCATGAAAACTTTTGAACATTTCCTTTTCCTGTCCTCAGACTCGTCTAGACGCTCTGACTGAGGTGGACGACTGCGGTCAGCTGACCATCCGCTGCAGTCAGGATTACTTCTCCCTTGACTGCGGCATCACCGCCTACGAGCTGAGCGACTACAGTCCTGGGGACGATCCCGAGGGCCCCGGGCCAAACAAGCACACACCTCAGCTCCAGCAAGACGTGGACCTCCTGACCACCGCAGCCTCACAACAGGACGTAAACGAAGGGTCGGGGCAAAGAGACACGACTGATATGCCCAGTGACGACCACTCTGCACCAAAAGAACCCACAATGCAATGTGGCAGTTCCAGCCAGGGTGAGGGCCTTGTGACCAAACGTCCACTGCAGGAGGGAAACCTCAGCATCGGCATGGCCCCGACTGAAGCCTCTCTCCCCAAGAGAGCGGCCTTCCTCTCTGACGGAGGAGGGACTTACGGAGACATGGGGGGAGGTACTGAACTGGGTAGCCTGTCCTCAGGGCTCTTGTCGCAGACTGAACTGGGCCAGAGCACCCCTTCCCTCCTGGACCCTCTGGATCGGACCAAGTTTTGGCTGGAACTGGAATCTGAGTATCCAGAGGGAGTTTCCCAGTCCTGTGAGAATCAGCAGGTTTGTTCTGTCAATCATTTTTATTTTAGATGTGAAGCACCTCGGTGGGTGTTGTGATGCCTCCAAAAATATGTGTGAGTGCATCTAAAAATATAGGCTAATATCACATGTTAAAGAATTTTGTTTTTATGTTTAAAGATGTAATCTATATTTTTTTTACATTAAGAATGCCATATTTGAAACTTTTCCCCAGTGGTAGTTTTGTAGCAACAGCCATTCAATGTATTCTTCTTGCTCTTCTTTTGGCTGCTCCTGTTAGGGGGCGCCATAGCACATCATCCGTTTTCATCTCTTCCTGTCCTTTGCATCTTCCTTTGTCATGCCAACCACCTCCATGTCCTCCCTCACCACCTCCATGTCCTCCCTCACCACATCCATAAGCCTCCTCTTTGGCCTTCCTCTTCTCCTCTTCCCTGGCAGCTCCATATTCAGCATCCTTCTCCTAATATACCCAGCCTCTCTCCTCCACACATGTCCACACCATCTCAATCTTGTCTCTCTTGCTTTGTCTCCAAACTGTCCAACCTGATCTGTCCCTCTAATATACTCATTCCTAATCCTGTCCATCTTTGTCACTCCCAATGAAAATCTTATCATCTTCAGCTCTGCTACCTCTGTCTGTGCCTCCTGCCTTTTCATCAGTGCCACTGTCTCCAAACCATACAACATAGCTGGTCTCACAACCATCTTGTAAACCTTCAGGAATCAGGAATCAGGAACACTTTATTTGTCATTTCATTTCATGGACGCAGTGCAACACAAAGACAAAAACACATATCCAAAATTACAAGAACAAATATATCAAACTGCAAGAAATCACTGTCCAAGAGAACGAACGCCAGCCAGGATGACTGTCGGAGCTGCTGGTCTGCATGGGCTAGCAGTTAGCTTAGCCTGCTCCGCTTTCGCGTCCTGTCAGACTGCCCTCGGTGTTTCCTCCTTGGCCGCAGCTCCGGGCAGGGCCGTGGTCCCTGGGCCCACTGGATGCAGCAGACCAGGCTCACCCAGCTGATCCAACGCCAGCTCTCCCAGCCAGACTCCCTCGACACACCTCCCCGCACTCCATATGATGACACTAAAAACACAGTCAATGCTAGGTGAGGCCACTGCCAGACAGACCTGTCATTGCAAATACCAGTCTGCATGGGTTAGCAGTTAGCTTAGCCTGCCCCGCTTTCGGGTTCTGCCAGACCGCCCTCGGTGTTACCTCTTTGGGCACAGCTCTAGGCAGGGCCATGGTCCCTGGGCCCACAGGATGCAGCAGACCAAGTTCTCCCAGCTGATCCACCGCCAGCTCTCCAAGCCATCTAATGAAGATACAAACTTCAACGAAGATGTGGACAAAGACACTGCATGGATGGTACTAGGTGAGGCCGCCGCAAACATAAGTTCGCACTGCCATATTCCCACATTGGGACTGGGTGAGGTCACTGCAAACATGAATTCATACCGCCATCTTCCCACACCAGAAGCGGAAGGTCACTTTAACTGTTGCTAGTACCCTTCTGTCACAAATCACTCCTGACACCCTTCTCCACCCACTCCATCCCGCCTGCACTCTCTTCTTCAGTTCTCGTCCGCACTACATGTTACTTTGAACAGTTGACCCCAAGTATTTAAACTCAACCAGCTTCATCACCTCTACTCTTTGCATCCTCACCATTCCGCTGTCCTCCCTCTCATCCATGCATACTATGTATTCTGTCTTGCTTCTACATTCCTCTTCTCTCCAGTGCATACTTCAAACTCTCCAGGCTCTCCTCACTCTGCTCCCTACTCTCACTACAGATCACAATGTCATCCGCAAACATCGTAGTCCATGGAGACTCCTGCCTGATCTCATCCATCAACCTGTCCATCACCATTGCAAACAAGAAAGGGCTCAGAGCCGATCCTTGATGTAATCCCACCTCCACCTTGAACCCATCTGTCATTCCAACCCCACACCTCACCACTGTCACACTGCCCTCATACATATCCTGCACCACTCCTACATACTTCTCTGCAAATCCCGACTTCCTCATACAATACCACACCTCCTCTCTCGGCACCCTGTCGTATGCTTTCTCTAAATCCACAAGCACACAATGTACCTCCTTCTGGCCTTCTCTATACTTCTCCATCAACATTCTCAAAGCAAACATCACATCTGTGGTGCTCTTTCATGGCATGAACCCATACTGCTGCTGCTGATCATCACCTCTCCTCTTAACCTAGCTTCTATCACTCTTTCCCATATCTTCATGCTGTGGCTGATCAACTTTATACCTCTGTAGTTGTTACAGTTCTGCACATCGCCCTTGTTCTTGAAAAATTGATACCAGTATGCTTCTTCTCCACTCCTCAGGCATCCTCTCACTTTCCAAGATTGTGTTAAACAATCTAGTTAAAACCCCCACTGCCATCTCTCCTAAACATCTCCATGCCTCCACAAGTATGTCATCAGGACCAACTGCCTTTCCACTCTTCATCATCCTCTTCATAGCTGCCCTCACTTCCTCCTTGCTAATCCACTGCACTTCCTGATTCACTATCCCCACATCACCCAACCTTCTCTCTCTCTCATTTTCTTCATTCATCAGCCCCTCAAAGTACTCCTTCCACCTTCTCAGCACACTCTCCTCGCTTGCCAGCACATTTCCATCTCTATTCTTCATCGCCCTAACCTGCTGCACATCCTTCCCAGCTCGGTCCCTCTGTCTAGCCAATCGGTACAAGTCCTTTTCTCCTTTCTTATGGCGTTTTCACACTGGCCAAAAAAACTGCTAACATCCGCCTTTGGTCAATGTAAAAAGGCGGATGTTGGCGGGGTTTTTTTGGTTTTGTTTTTTGGCCAGTGTGAAAGGGGTCTTAGTGTCCAACCTCGCATACTCCTGTCTACTTTCTTCATCTCTCTGACTATCCCACTTCTTGCTGTACTTCCTCATTCCACCACCAAGTCTCCTTGTCTTCCTCCCTCTGTCCTGATGACACACCAAGTACCTTCCTAGCTGTCTCTCTCACTATTTCTGCAGTGGTTGCCCAGTCATCCAGCAACTCTTCACTACCACCCAGTGCCTGTCTTAACTCCTGCCTGAACCCCACACAACAGTCTTCCTTCTTCAACTTCCACCATTTGATCTTCGGCTGTGTCTTCACTCTCTTCCTCTTCTTGGTGTCCAAAGTCCTCCTAGAGACCACCATCCGATGCTGCCTAGCTACGTTCTCCCCTGTCACCACCTTGCAGTCTCCAATCCCTTTCAGATCGCACCTCCTACATAAGATATAGTCCACCTGTGTGCACTTTCCTCCACTCTTGTACGTCACCCTGTGTTCCTCCCTCTTCTTGAAACATGTATTCACCACAGCCATTTCCATCCTTTTCATAAAATCGACCACCATCTGTCCTTCCACATTCCTCTCCTTGACATCATACCTACCCATCACCTCCTCATCACCTCTGTTCCCTTCACCAACATGTCCATTGAAGTCCGCTCCAATCACCACTCTCTCCTCTTTGGATATACTTTCCACCACTTCATCCAACTCACTCCAGAATTATTCTTTCTCTTCCATCTCACACTCAACTTGTGGGGCACCAGTCCTTCCCACATCTTCATGCTGTGGCTGATCAACTTTATACCTCTGTAGCTGCTACAGTTCTGCACATCACCCTTGTTCTTGAAAACCGGTACCAGTGCACTTCTTCACTCCTCAGGCATCCATCCTCTCACTTCTCAAGATTGTGTTAAACAATCTAGTTATAAACTCAACTGCCATCTCTCCTAAACATCTCCATGCCTCGACTGGTATGTTATCTTAACTAACCGCCTTTCTACTCTTCATCCTCTTCATAGCTGCCTTCACTTCCTCACTAATCCACTGCACTTCCTGATTTACTATCCCTACATCATCCAACCTTCTCTCTCTCTCTCTCTCTCTCTCTCTCTCTCTCTCTCTCTCTCTCTCTCTCTCTCTCTCTCATTTTCTTCATTCATCAGCCCCTCAGAGTATTCCTTCCATCTTCTCAACACACTCTCCTCACTTGTCAGCTTAATTCAATCTCTATCCTTGATCGCCCTAACTTGCTGCACATCCTTTGCAGCTTGGTCCCTCTGTCTAGCCAATCGGTACAAGTCCTTTTCTCCTTCCTTAGTGTCTAATCTGTCATACAACTCACCATACACCTTTTCCGTTGCCTTCTTAACCTCTCTCTTCACTTTATGCTGCATCTCCTTGTACTCCTGTCTCCTTTCTTCATCTCTCTATCTCACTTCTTTTTCACCAACCCCTTTGTCTGCTTACTTTGCTGTACTTCCTCATTCCACCACCAAGTCTCCTTGTCTTCCTTGCTGTGCCCTGATGACACACCAAGTACCTTCCTAGCTGTCCCCCTCACTATGTCTGCAGTGGCTACCCAGTCATCCGGCAACTCTTCACTACCACCCAGTGCCTGTCTTAACTCCTGCCTGAACTCCACACAACAGTCTTCCTTCTTTAGCTTCCACCATTTGATCCTTGGATTTGCATTCGCTCTTTTCCTCTTCTTGATCTCCAAAGTCATCTTACAGACCACCATCCGATGCTGCCGAGCTACGTTCTCCCCTCTCACCACCTTGCAGTCTCCAATTTCTTTTGTTTCTTGTATTAGCCGTTCAATGTAGTTATTCCTCCATGTTATTGATCATTGGTGATGGTGGGGTTCGTCATTTCCCTCAAGTATGCAAATGTAATGGAGCCACACAGGAAATGTGTTGAGTCTGCCACAAAAAAAGTTTTAAAAAAAGTTTGCAGAATCAGTCATGTTTATCGGCCATGTAGGTTTGCACAAACATGGAATTTCACTCCGGTTTTTAATTCTTTGCTATGTGGCGCCCCACACTGGCAGGACCAGAGTTTTTTCAATAATTACAGTGGAGAAAAGTTAAAGTGCTATTATAACTCTGATAAAGAAGATATAATAATGTAAATACATGAAAAATAATTCCCAAATCCAACTTGTCTGAACCAAACAGGTCATGAATGGATGCAACCCCCAAATAAGCCCCAGCGGCTCCAGAGAAGGCGGAGGAGGTCCGGAGGGGAGCGTCCAAGGGTCTCTCTCCATCAAGAAGAGCTCATCTGCTGCGAGATCACCTGCCATAGGCCCCTCGCCTCCTCACAACAACACCTCCACACAAATGGAGACCAGCCATGCTGAGACACAAGCTTGCAGTGAGGGCGAGTCTGACTCCTCCGTGCCCTCCCCCATGAGGGAACAGCTCCTCTCTTCAGACCTGGAGGCATCCGGGGAGGACTCGGACCCTCGGCCTCTACCGGACAAACCAGCGGTCTGGATTGTGAAACGCCGGGGCCAAAAGGTGGAGGTCCTTTATTGTTTATTGAGCTGAGGAGATGGTGGGAGAAACGACAGACAGACTTGTCTGTGGCTGTGTGTCCATGTTTCCTGAAGGCTGTGTATGTGTGCATGGATGTGTGACTGACAATAAGGATGTGTCTTTGTTCATTTACGAGAAAGAGAAAGAAAGACAGAGTTACCGGGTGAATGACTTAGAGATGAGCAGCAGACAAGTCATTTTCAGTGGGAGTCTACAGACCAGTGGCCGACGCGGCGTGGCGTGGTGCTACAGGGTGTGACCCAAAGTTACGCCGGTCTCAACATTTCTCAGCACTTCAGTGATGTGGCGAGGTGTCAGCCAGTCACAATGTGCAGTTGCTTTGTTCTTTACAGTCCCCCTTCCCTCTCCTGAAAGTTCCTGCGTCCACATGGAGAAAACCACGTGCTGTCTGTCTCAGTTTATGACCAACTTGTCTGAGTCACAGTCGTCACAGATGTCTGTGAATGTTCTCATTCATCCAGGTCGTCATGGTTCTCCAAAGGAGTTGGATCAAGTGCAACTGGACTTGGTATTTATCCGTGAAGACGTTTCGCCTCTCATCCAAGAGGCTTCCTCAGTTCGTGCCTGTCTGACTAGACCAAGCTAGTCAGACTAGCTTGGTCTTCACGGATATATACCAAGTCCAGTTGCACTTGATTCAAGTCGTCACAGACTGCTTTCAACTCACACTCAGGTTTAGAATGGACTATAATGAAATGCGTCACAATTCTGAGGCCAACAACCACCCCCAATATGTAAAAAAGCTTGAGAGGAAATCTGATTGGCTGACATGGGAACATTTATGATAAGCTTTATTAACTAGGCGACACACAATTTATTATTAAATTACAAGTGATACTTTTTTATTTTTGCATTTAACCATTTCACGTACCAAAAAAAAAAAAGAAGAAGAAGAAAACGGCGAATTGGTAGAGTGAAATGGGAAATTTATTTGCGTGTCCTTGTGATACCAGAAGCTAAAAACAGTCATCACAGGGGGCATCCAGGTAGCGTAGCGGTCTATTCTGTTGCCTGTCAACACGGGGATCGCCGGTTCGAATCCCCATGTTACCTCCAGCTTGGTCGGGCGTCCCTACAGGCACAATTGGCCGTGTCTGCGGGTGGGAAGCCAGATGTGGGTACGTGTCCTGGTCAGTGGTCTTAATGTTTTGGCTGATCAGTGTACACAGTGCTGCTTTGTAGGCTTTAAAATGTGTGAGCTCCCTCTAGAGACATATCTAAGTAACACATCACAACAATTATGTCCTGTAGCCTAGTAGTTGGCACAAATTTATTGGTACTGTACTGCTCTTGTTCCTCTTGTTATTGCGGTAGCAGTAGTAGTGGTAGTAGCAGTAGTAATAGTAGTAGTAGTGGTAGTAGTAGTAGTAGTGGTAGTAGTAGTAGCAGTAGCAGTAGCAGTAGCAGTAGCAGTAGCAGTAGTAGCAGTAGCAGTAGCAGTAGTAGTAGTGGTAGTAGTCGTAGTAGTGGTAGTAGTAGTAGCAGTAGCAGTAGTAGTAGTAGCAGTAGCAGTAGTAGTAGTAGTGGTAGTAGTCGTAGTAGTGGTAGTAGTAGTAGCAGTAGCAGTAGTAGTGGTAGTAGTAGTAGCAGTAGTAGCAGTAGTAGTAGTGGTAGTAGTAGTAGTAGTAGTGGTAGTAGTGGTAGTAGTAGTAGCAGTAGCAGTAGCAGTAGTAGTAGTAGCAGTAGCGGTAGTAGTAGTAGCAGTAGTAGTAGTAGCAGTAGCGGTAGTAGTAGTAGTAGTAGTAGTAGTAGTTGTTGTAGAGTTGCACAAAAGAATGCATGATTACAGAAGCTTCTGCTCTATTAGAGCTCTTTCTGTTTTTGTAGTAGCAGTAGTAATTAGAAGACAATTGAAATGTCTTTTCATAATTTTTGTATAGGTTTGTATGCGTTTTGTTTTGGTCTATCATGGACTGTTTTATTCAGAATCAAGGAATTTGATGTTGTGGGGTGCATTGTTGTCGGGTGCTGTGCTGAACCGTGTCTCCTTTTGCTGTATCTAGAATTATTGATAGATACGTACAAGTTGTGCTTACCGCATTGCTGTTCCTGGAGTATGCTGCCTGGAGAATGCCACTTTTCAAGGCCTTAGAGGGTTTTTAGGCAATTATTTTCCTTCACATTCTGTTGCCAATTATATACTGTCTCTTTAAAATGTTCAAATGTGTAAATAAAGAATCAATCAATCAAACAAACAAACAATTTAAGGTCTTGGTTAAGTTGTAGCCTATTAATGGTGTTTTCATTTCCTGTATGAATGTAAATGCAAAATATAAAGTTTTGCCAATCACATCAGGTTTGAATAATAATACTAATAATAATAATAAGCAGACATAATGTTTGATTAATGTATTTATATGAATATTCTTTCTGTGTGTGTGTGTGTGTGTGTGTGTGTGTGTTTGGGGGGAGCATAGCAATTGTGTTTAGGACACCCATATGGCCAGTAGTGGCCCTGATGCTGGAGCCTGAGACACAGATGAACAGACAGACAGCCAGACAGCCGGATAGACGGATAGACAGACAGACAGACAGACAGACAGATAGACAGACAGACAGCCGGATAGACAGACAGACAGACAGACAGACAGACAGACAGACAGACAGCCGGATAGACGGATAGACAGACAAACAGACAGACAGACAGACAGACAGCCGGATAGACGGATAGACAGACAGACAGACAGCCAGATAGACAGCCAGATAGACAGACAGACAGACGAAGGATGAAGTATTTTATGTATTCTCTTTGTCTGCTGTTGTCTCAATGCTAACTGCTCCTCTCTTCTCCTCCAGGAGGCGGCCCGGGTGTCGGCCAGGTCCAGTCCAGACAGGGAGCACTGGTTCGGCTCCGAGGAGTTCCTGGCCCTCCCTGCTCAGCTTCACCAGACGGAGATGTTGGCGATGAAACTGGAAAGTCTGGCTCAGACATTCCCTGTGGTCAGTGAAGTCTTTAACATTAAATTTGAATTTTTCTCTGTTGTCACTCAATACAGGAAGTCCAACAAGAGGACACGCAATCTGGATTTTTCCCATAATCCTTTTATACTAAACATAGAAATACTGTGTGTCTTGAGTAAATCTGATAGCTGCGCGGTTTCGTAAAATCAAATAAAGAGCCATGTGTAAACAGACCCAAGATACATTGAAGAAGAGTTTCAATTAATTGGTAATATTTGTCATTTCAGTTAGCAATTTAAGCAATTGGTTGATTAGAAGCAGTTGGTCGGAAACATCTTCTTGTGGCTGCTCCCGTTAGGGGGCGCCACAGCGGATCATCGGTTTCCATCTCTTCCTGTCCTCTGCATCCTCCTCTGTCACACCAGCCACCTGCATGTCCTCTCTCACCACATCCATAAACCTCCTCTTCTCCTCTTCCCTGGCAGCTCCATATTCAGCATCCTTCTCCCAGTATACCCAGCGTCTCTCCTCCACACATGTCCACACCATCTCAGTCTTGTCTCTCTTGCTTTGTCTCCAAACCGTCCAACCTGATATTCTTGTTCCTAATCCTGTCCATCTTCGTGTCTCCCAACAGAAATCTCAGCATCATCAGTACCACTGTCTCCAAACCATATAACATAGCTGGTCTCACAACCATCTTGTAAACCTTTCCTTTAACTCTTGCTGATACCCTTCTGTCACACATCACTCCTGACACTCTTCTCCACCCACTCCACCCTGCCCGCACTCTCTTCTGCACTCCCCGTTACTTTTTTAGGGAGTTTTTTTTTGTTTTAGTTGGAGTTTTTTTTTTTTTTACAACAACAAAAAATTCCAGTTTTTTAGTTTTTGTTTGTTATTTTTTTTAGGGAGTCTTTTTTTTAAACTTTTTTAGGGTTTTTTTTTTTTTTTTTTACTGAGGTGTTCCTTATCTGATGCGAGGGTGTCTAAGGACAGGATGTTGTGTTGCTGTAAAGCCCCTTGAAGCAAATTTGTAATTTGTGATACGGAGCCATGCAAATACAAATACAGTTCAATTCAATTTAGTGTCATTCAAAAACATGTACTTGACTTTGGATAGTTGACCCCAAGTATTTAACCTCATCCACCTTCATCACCTCTACTCCTTGTATCCTCACCATTCCACTGTCCTCCCTCTTGTTCATGCATATGTATTTTGTCTTGCTCCTATATTTCTCTTCTCTCCAGTGCATACCGCCACCTCTCCAGGTTCTCCTCACTAGTCTCGCTACAGATCACAATGTCATCTGCAAACATCATAGTCCACGGAGACTCCTGCCTGATCTCGTCCGTCAACCTGTCCTTCACCATTGCAAACAAGAAAGGGCTCAGAGCCGATCCTTGATGTAGTCCCACCTCCACCTTGAACCCATCCGTCATTCCTACCCCACACCTCACCACTGTCACACCGCCCTCATACATATCCTGCACCACTCCTACATACTTCTCTGCCACTCCCGACTTCCTCATACAATACCACACCTCCTCTCTCGGCACCCTGTCGTATGCTTTCTCTAAATCCACAAGAGCACACCAACATCGGTGCAGCCAGCGGATGCCGCTACTCCGGGGGGGGGGGGGGACAGCGTGCCGTCGACAGAGCCTGAGGCAGGGGAGGGATACAGCGGGCAGGTAGATAATCAGGAAGGGAAACAGCAAGTTGATTCGGGCAGTGAGAATGTAATTAATGAAAGCTCGGCTGTCCTGAGTGTCACGACAGACGAAAGGAAAGGAGTAGAGGAGAAACTGGCAGCAGGGAAAAGCAGCGGAAAAGGGCCAGCAACTGGACCTGACCATAGTCAGGCTGGTGGTGCAAAGGGGAGAAAGGGGGAGTTGTGTGTTACGGAGAGTGTTGCTGGTGAGGACAAGGTGGAGGAAATAGAGTATGACACTGACTCCAACTGTATCTCTGTTACAGACTCACAGCCACAAATTGGAGAGCTGTACTCACTAGAGGAAATTAATGGTTTTCTAGAGGACACCTTTGGAAAATCTGTGAAAGTGTCTGAGTATTTTCCAGATACAGAAACAATTATTGAAAGTGTGTCGACTCTGCAGAAAATAGTTGGTTTTGATTTTTTGGATGAAAAAAACATTTCTGTTTGAGAAAACACATAACAGGTCCCAGAAAGATGCGTAAGGCCAATAAAAGAAAAAGTTCTAAAAGGTTGAAGACTCCGTAAGTTAGGTCATGATGAGTGTGTTGCACTGGGTGATCGTCCTCACTGCTGCTGGAGGAGCCACTGACTTCATGGAGCCAGGCTGTATGTCCATGATCGGTGCACTCCAGGACTACCTCAGAAACAGGTTTCCACCAGGAACATCCCCCTACAGCAGCAGGATCGGGACTTGACAGCCCCGAGGCGGTAGCTCAGCTGCTCAACATGAGGTCTACATGCCGCACAAGAGACATTTTAAAGCTACAGATTAAAGAACTGTCTGACGAGGAGCTGAAGATGATGGGGACTATGACAGGGGAGCAGAGATCCAAACGGAAATGACCTTTTTTACCAGAACTTGGGGGAGTATTGTGCTCAGCGGGAGATGATGAAGATTTGGTTTTCTTTTTTCTAATTTGTGTAACAAGGGAAAGTCCTGGCTTTATTATTGGCTTTTGTTTTATTTATTTGTTGTGTAAATTGTGTGAATACAACATCCATGCATGTTGTGCGTCTTGGGAGAGAGATCCTCCTCTGTTGCTCTCCCTGAGGTTTCTCCCTGTTAAAGGTTTTTTTTAGGGAGCTGTTCCTCATCTGATGCGAGGGTCTAAGGGCGGGGTGTTGTGTTGCTGTGGGACAGCCCTGAGGAGATATTGTGTTTGATATTTTGGGCTATGCAAGTAGAGCTGACTTCAGTTTGAAATTCTGTTTGTTGTGACAACTACTTGTTTAGACTACTCAGTGGTTTCTTTCTGAAACAGTTTTCATTTTATGAGCAGGATTATAAAAATATGATTATGTCTGAATATCAGCTGTTGGACCGGAATGTAATCTGAATAAATGTACTTTTAAAAATCAAATCTCTCTGTCTGTCTCTCTGTCTGTCTGTGTCTATCTCATTCAGAGGCCTGGTTGTGACTCTACCAAGGAGCCTTTGCAGGATGTGGACGACTGGGAGCTGACGGAGCTCAACCCAGACTGGGAGCTGGGGGCGAGTGGGGCAAGCGAGAACAACGTGGAGGAGAGTGGGGAGGAGAATCCCTCTCCTCTGCCACAGCTGGTATTTCCTCCTACTGTGCCTCCTGTTTCTGTTAAGATACAGGATAGAAGCTCAGTCTTATTTCAATCAAATTGAGTAGAATATTTTTCATTTCCTATTCTAGAAATTTGACTTAATGGCTCAGACTGAGATGAGAAATTTAGACATAATGGATATAACACAATCACACACACACACACACACACACACGTACCATCATCATCGGCGGTCACCCGGGGTCGAGTATGACCGTCCTCCTTCTAGGTCCTTGTGGGTCTTAAGGTGGGCATAGAGACTGATCCTGGAGCCGCATATTTTAGGTCAATGTGGGCAAGGGTGTGAAGAAGTGGTTGAGGATGTGGTTTGGGCCTTCCTGGTAACTCCCTCCTTTCTGAGTCTGTGCTTGTTTTCAGCAGCATGGTGGAGGTCATGGTTGTAGCATGCAACACCCTCACGGACAGGTTTTTCACTGCTTGTTCCCAGGTGTTAAGGTTGATGCCAAACCTTTTGATGTGGGCCTTGATGTTGTCTTTATATCGCTTCTTTTGTCCTCCTGGGGCACGGTGTCCTGTCCCGAGCTGAGAGTAAAGGACTTTTTTCGGGACGCGAGAGTCAGACATACGGAGGACATGACCAGTCCATCTCAGCTGATGTTATGCGAGGGTGGCAGTTATAGTAGGCATGCTGGCCTCCTTGACGACAGTGAAGTTGGTGCACTTATCCTCCCAGCTGATCTTAAGGATCTTCCTGAGGCATCATAGCTGGTATGCCTCGAGAGGCTTCAGGTGCTTTCTATATGTGGCCCAGGTGTCTGACCCATACATTAGGGTGGGAAGCACCGCCGCTTTGTACACCAGAATTTTTGTTCTGGCCTGAAGGTTGCAGTTTTCAAAAACCCTTTTACTCAACCTTGGGAAGGCCCAGCTGGCACATCTAAGATGATGGTGTATTTCAATGTCAATGTTGGCTTTGGAGGAGAGAGGGCTGCCAAGCTATGGGAACTGTTCCACATTTTCGAGTCTGGTGTTGTCTACAGAGATGGATGGGGGGAGAGCAGGCATACAGTATTTCTGTTGGGTGGGGGTTGGCAGATGATATGGGCCTTTTTATGTTAATGGCCAGGCCAAGCTGCTTGGATGCCTTTGCAAAGGCATCCAGTATGTTCTGTAGCTGCTCTTCTACGAGGGACACTGAGGCGTTGTCATCGGCGTACTGCAGCTCAATGATGTGGTAGTGGTTTTACTTTTAGCCCTGAATCTGTTAATGTTCAGAATATTCTCATCAGTTCTGTACATGTTTTGACTCCCTGAGACAGATTGAGACCCATGAAGTGGAGGATGGTGGCAGTGAATACAGAGAACAGGGTTGGGGCAGTGGTGCAGTGACACAGCCTTGTTTAACTCCTGTGTGGACCTTGAAGGTCTCTGTCTCATCTCCATAACTGCCAAGTACTCTTGCTTATTTCTTGTCATGTAGTAATTGTAATACTCTGGTATATTTGGCAGGGCAGCCTGATTTTGACAGAACTAGCCAGAGGGCCTGGCAGTTTACAGAATGAGAAGCTTTGGTTAAGTCTATAAAGGCCATGTGCAATGGTTGATTCTGTTCCTGGGCTTTTTCCTGGAGTTGGCAAGTGGTAAAAATTATGTCCATGGTGCCCCTGTTAGGACGAAAATCGCTCTGGGATTCTGGCAGAATTTCCTCTGATATTGGGAGGAGTCTGCTGGCCAAGACCCTAGCCAGAGCGTTCCCTGTGGTGGAAAGCAGGGAAATGCCATGGTAGTGTCCGCACTCAGCTTTGTCCCCTTTCTTAAAGATAGAGACAATGAGTGTGTCACCATGTTGTGAAGGGATATCCCCTTTTTCCTATATTCTAAGTAGCAGAGCCAGAGCATGGATACGTATGTCTGAGGATTGTAGGTCCACCTGCCTTCAGTACTTCCGCTGGTATTCCATCAGGGCCATCAGCCTTGTTGATTTTCATCTTCCAGATGGCACCCTGGACTTAGACTAGGTGCTGCTGCCATGTCTTCCTCTTTAGGTTGTTGAGGGGGTTGTTGGAGGGCATCCATCTCAGGGCTAGAGTCCCGGTTTAAAAGGACCTGGTAGTGCTCTTCCCACCTCTCTTTGATTGACTTGTCTGTTAGCAGTGTGTAACCATCTTTGGAGTCTGTTAGCAGTGTGTAACCAGCTTTGGAGCGAAGGGGGGTTAGATGGTGGTGGCTGGGACCATATATTGCTTTAGTAGCATCGAATAAGCCTCTGATATCCCCAGAGTCTGCAAGGTGTTGGATCTCAAGGGCCTTCTTTGTCCACCACTGGATCTTTAATTCCAGCACCCGGCTTTGGACAGCTGACTTTGCTTTTGCATGGGCAGCTTGTTTATTTCGGCAGTTGATGTCATTCTACCAGATGGTGACGGCTCGCCACTTGATGTTGATTAACCATTTGATTTCCAGGTCATTCTCATCAAACCAGTCTTGGTGATTCTTCATCCTATGTCCAAGAGTGGTTTTACAGGTGCCAGTTATTGCAGTCCTGAGCATATCCCAGTGGCTTTCAATATCATCTGGATACTGCTTGGGCATTGATGTACTGGAACTGTTGATGAGAGGAGGTATCAGTAAGGTATCAGTAAGTCATTTGAGGTTGAGTTTTGGGTGGCTCTGCTTTTTTCTGCACCCTTCTTTACCGGTGAAGATGGATGGACAGGGTGGAGCGGACAAGACGGGGGTCATTCCAGCAGTCATATGCAATGATCATCACTCTGGTGTTAAGTACCTCGTGTCGGTCTCTTTGAGGTGCCAAAGGTTAGAATGAGGGTGCCTCCAGGTTGTATTAGATTTGTTCTTCTGGTGGAAGAGTGTGTTGGTGATGATTAAGGCGGTGTTCTGAGTATGTTGTTAACAGCAGGATGCCATTGGAGTTTGTGTTTCTAACTCCTTCCTTGCCAGTTATCCCACTCTGGTATTGAACTCTCCAAGCAGGATTAGCATATCCTCCTTCGGGACTTTGGTGAGAATATTGTCCAGGTTGGCATAGAAGGTCTTCTTTACTTTATCTTGGGAGTCAGGTGTTGGAGCGTATGCACTGATGACAGTGACACTTTGGTTATTAACATGCACCAGTGGTATTGTCATCAGGCGTTCATTGTTGCCCAGAGGAAGCTCAGCAAGGTGGCAAATGAGGCTGTTTATGACGACAAAGCCCACACCATGGCTCATCGGCTCCTCAGCTGATTTTCCTTCCCAGAAGAAAGTGTAACCACCCTTCTCCTCTTGGTCGGACATTCGGGCTTCAGAGAGTGCGGCAATATCAATTCGGAATCTTCTCAGCTCTCAGGCGATGATGGCAGGACACTGTTCAGGTCGATTGCTGGATTGATTGTCCATGAGGCTTCGTATTTTCTAGGCTCCAAAACATACAAGTTTCTGTTTCCGACCGCATGGTGGTGATTCCTCTGGATGTGGTGGTCCAGACAGGAGGTATGAGGCAGACTATGTTTAGGGCACCTTTTCTAGCCCCTTCCCCAACTGAGATGAGCAGAGCTGATGCTAAATAGGGCTGCTCAGTTGTGGGTGCAGCAGCCAAGAAGCCCCTCTACCTCAGTCCCAGGGCTTAGCAACGGATCATACACCCAACACCTGTGTGCCAGGTTGTGGCTAGGGGCTACCAGACTTCAATGTCCTGCCCCTGTCACCTCTTCCTGATCGCCACAGGGCTTTGACCCAGGACTTTTATGGGTTGATCCTTGCAGGAAGATGCCTGCGTGTGACAGCTTTTTACGTAGAGCGACTGATATGCCTGTAACCACCAGGTGTGCCAGAGTCAAAAGCCGTGGAGAACCAAGACAAATTGGGACCAGCCTGTGTTGCAGCCTTCATCCACCTTCATCAGACTCATCAGAGTCATGTTTATTGGCCATGTAGATTTGCACATGGAATTTGACTCTGGTTTCGTGGCTCTCTCAGTGTACTTAAAATAGAATAACAACACTACAACACAACAATCTTCAGATATAAACACAAGGATTGACTTATACAGGTGAAATAAGAGGTGATAAAGTGCAATGGTGCAGGGAATGTATCAGAGATCCTAAAATAGATGTTAACAGGTTACTTACATACATGCCTGAGGTAGATGTACATGACGGAGCGTACCAGTATACATACAATGTACAGTACAGTATATACAAAATGGTTGGCTTGATTTGACAGGGCTGAGCATTCATTTGCATGAAAGCTTGCGGAAAGGAACTTTTTTATATCTGGTTGTTTTGGGATACAGTGCTCTGTAGCGCCTACCAGAGGGGAGGAGTTGGAACAGGTTGCAACCAGGGTGTGATGGGTCTACAGTGATGTTTTCTGCCCGTTTCCTGAATCTGGAGGTGTATAAGTCCTGAATGGAGGGCAGGTTGGCACCATTGATTTTCTCTACAGACTTAACTGTCTAGCGTAGCCTGTCTCTGTCCTGTTTGGTGGCCGATCCAAACCAGTGATGGATGTGCAGAGGACAGACTGGATTATTACAGTGTAGAACTGAATCAACAGTTCCTGAGGCAGGTTGAATTTCTTGAGCTGACAGAGAAAGTACATCCTCTGCTGGGCCTTTTTGATGATTGTGTCTGTGTTGGATGCCACCTTAGGTCCTGGGAGATTGTGGAACCCAGAAATCTGTAGGTTTTCACTGTAGACACTGTGCTGTTGAGTATGGTGAAGGTGAAGGGGGGCAGTGTTTGGGGACTCCTCCTGAAGTCCACTGTCATCTCCACTGTTTTGAGCATGTTCAGCTCCAGGGTGTTATGGCCACACCAGAGGGCCAGCTGATCAACCTCCCGACTATATCCAGACTCGTCACCATCCTGGGTAAGGCCAATGATGGTTGTGTCGTCTGCAAACTTCAGGACTTTAACAGACGGTCACCTGAGGTGCAGTCATTTGTGTAGATAGAGAAGAATAGAGGGGAGAGCACACATTCCTGGGGGGCGCCAGTGCTGATTGTCCGGGTGCTGGATGTTGTTTTCCCCAGCCTTACCAACTACCTCTTGTCTGTCAGGAAGTTTTTAATCCACTGGCAGATGGGACTGGTACAGTGAGCCGGGTGAGTTTGGAGTGGAGGATATCTGGGACGATGGTGTTGAACGCTGAGCTGAAGTCCACAAACAGGACCCTTGCGTATGTCCCTGGGGAGTCGAGGTGTTGGAAGATGTAGTGCAATCCCATGTTGACTGCATCCTCCACTGACCTGTTTGCTCAGTAGGCAGACTGCAGGGGGTCGAGCAGGGGGCCTGTGATTTCCTTCAGGTGGGTCAACACCAGTCTCTCGAAGGCTTTCATGACCACAGCTGTTAGGGAAACGGGCCTGTAGTCATTTAATCCTGTGATATGGTTTTTCTTGGGGACTGGGATGATAGTGGAGCTCTTGATGCAGGGGGGGACTTCACACAGCTCCAGTGATCTGCTGAAGATCAGTGTGAAAATGTGGCCAGCTGCTCAACACAGACTTTAAGACATGAGGGTGACACACCATCCAGGACTGGTGCCTTCCTGGTCTTCTGTCTCTGGAAGAGCTGGCACATGTCCTCAACACAGATTCTGAGTGTGGGTGGGGGTTTGGTGGGGAGGGAGAGGGGCTGGCAGGGGGTGTAGTTGGTTGTGCATTGTGGCTGGAGAGGGTGAGGGATGAGAACGTTTGCTTTTCAAACCTGCAGTAAAACCCATGTAGGTCGTCAGCCAGTCGATGGTTCCCTGCAGTGTGGGGGGATGGTCTCCTGTAGTTGGTAATGTCTTTCAATCCTCTCCAGACTGATGGTGGGTCGTTGGCAGAAAACTTGTTTTTCAACTTTTCTAGAGTAGCATCTTTTTGCCACTCTGATCTCCTTTGTGAGTGTATTTCTGGTGTTATTACACCGGATCCTATCTCCACACCTGTAGGCTTCCTCTTTGGCCTGACGAAGCTGCCTTAGTTTAGCTGAAAACCCGGGCTTATTGTTGTTAAAGGTACAGAAGGTTTAAGCAATATGGTATTTATCACAGACACATGCACACATATGCACACATTTACTTGGGTCGCTTTTGGGGACATTACATAGACTTACATTTATTCCCCAGCCCTTAACCTTTACCTTAACCATCAGAACTACATGCCTCGCCTTAACCCTTAACCTAACCCTAAGCCAAACCTATCCCTGACCTTAACCACTAACCCAAAAATCAGCTTGTTACCAACTGGGGACACGGCTTTAGTTCCCAATGGGACAAGCCATCCCCAATCAACTGGTCTTTAGTCTGAAATGTGTTCATGAAAATAGGATAAGTCAGGCACACACACACACACACACACACACACAAACAAATCTCACTGTTTGGGTCTGGGTTTTCATGTATAACAGCAAATAGAATAGAATAGAATCTCTTTTGTGACATTTTTCTTTTAATTGGAGAGCGGCTCAGATGAGTTTCCTGTTTCCTGAAGTTCATTTGATCATGCTGTTGTTTTCTGTTTTTCTTTCCCCCCCATATTTGTCCCCCCCATCACACCTTTAGTTCCCATACAGGAGAAACCACTTCCTGGTAAATCGCTTTAGCTCCACCTCCTCGAGTGACATCGCACCCTCATTGGATGAGAGCATTGAGTCCGGCCCACTGAGCGACCTGCAGTCTGAGGACGAGGGGCGTCGCTCCGTGACCATAGACTATAGCCTGGGGGCGGGACTGAACTCTCTAGGCCACGCCCTTGAGGCAGATCGGACAGGACTACAGCTTACAGCACCCCCAGTGGATGGACGGGGAGGTGCAATTCTGGTCCAACAGCTGCTGGAAGACATCCAGCAACAAGATGGAGACCCTGACATCTGGAAAAAAATAGAGGTATGGAGTCTCTTGTCTATCCATCTGTCCAGTGGTCTACCCCTCTGTCTATCTATCTGTCCAGTGGTCTACCCCTCTGTCTATCCATCTGTCCAGTGGTCTACCCCTCTGTCTATCCATCTGTCCAGTGGTCTACCCCTCTGTCTATCTATCTGTCTGCCTGTCTGTCTGACACAGGTCTTTCCGTCTGTGGTTTAAATGCTGATGTTATTGACTGATGTCTTTGATCCAGTCCCTGCAGTAGAAGTAACCTCATACTATCTCAGTAATGGGTTACCACGTTTTGTATTGATGCGCAGGTCTGTCAGTTGTCGTGATGTGGTTTCAGATGATCAACAACAAACCTCCAGACAGCTCTGAGTTGGAGCTATGTCATGTATGTGTCCTGACACACAGATTCCTCTGTGTCCTTGTATCCTGTGTGTTGCTTGATGCTGTGAAAACAGGCTGATGTCAGTACATCTCTGCACCAAGGATAATTCACAGCCATTTATTGTAGTTAAAGATGGACCTAACGCTGTTTCTGTGTTCGAAACTAGCCCACATATGAACTGAGGTAAAATCCTCTCAATCGTAACAGTTTTCCCTTAGTGGTTTTTGATGGAATCAAACCACACTATCATGCAGCCCCTTTAATTCATCCCCGTGCTGCTAAAGGTCAGGTTTGATTGACAGGTGAACTATTGATGAGGCCGCCAGTGAACTAATCGGTCATATCTGTGTCATATTGACGATGGTGAAATGTCAATAGCTGCGAGGATAGCTGCATGAAGCCTTCTCCCATGACTGCTCTTTAATTAGCATGTTAGAGACAGTCTGTCTCTCTGATGGGATCATTTTATTTTATCTTATACATTATTTTCTCATTTTGCTAATCCTTATCTTTATTTTCATCCTTTGTTCTCTTACTCACACCTGTTCTTTGCCTCTACAGTGACCCCGTTTCCTCCTTGGGAATCGATAAAGTTCACGTTATCAGTTTTATCTCATGTTATCCAGGGTCAGAGGCCCGCAGAAACATCTAGAGTGCTGTATTAAGATAACCTGTGTGAACAGACACGATATTCTGAGAAAATTATTCCTTACTGGTTCTAATTTTCTTCTGCAGAGGTTTCTGCAGCATTAAAGAGGCCACATGTAAGTTAGAACAAATACGATGGAGACAATAAGAACCAGTCAGTTGAGCCAACAGTTGAAATCCCCCCCTAAGATAAGATGATGTGTGGACAGGTCGGGTATTGAGGAGAACACTGATCTAAAAAAGCAACTATCGTCCCAGTTTGGGCCACAGATTTTAAGCAGAATCCCCGGGGTCCCATAAAGTGTCCCCGGTTACAAACACAAATCTACCATTTGGATCAGAAGAGACATCTGAGCAAATAAAATTAATTGGCTTATGAATTAAAATTGCCACACCTCTAGATCTGCTCTGAAATGAGGAGTGACACACTTGTCCGACCCACCTCCTCCGCGACCTGGTCTGATGCAATCATTTAGGGTGGGCTTCCTGAAGGAAAGCAATATGAACTCCCAGATGTTGACCATGCCCAAGAACTTTACTGCGTTTAACTGGCTGGTTTAAGCCTCTACAGTCCCAGCTGGAGAATGTTACCACCCCTCCCAACTGCTGTGAAGCCTCGGGTGGCTTCATAAACTGGTGCTGGGTGTGAAATGAATAGTAACACTGTAAAAGATGTCCTGAGAAAGATTTTAAAATGCGATGACCAGGCTATAGACACAACAATACAAACAACACCACACAAAAGAAACTGTAAACATACCCGCCCCCCTCCCCCTCCCACCCCTGCTGACGCGTCCTCCCAAACCGGACGCGCCCATAACCCACTAACACTAATACACATTAACACACAGCTGACGTCATACCTCTTCTGGAGTCCAGGGACAAAATATCAGTAACGTATACCACTGTGTAAATAGTGCAGCATCTACATGAACTGTATTAAACAGTGGACACAAACTGTGAACTTGCCGTTCCCATCATACAGGGGCTGTCGGAGAGACCGCTGTCTCGAGGCTGCTGTTTATGAAGGTCGAGGCGATGGCCGGGTCTTCAAACGTATGCGTGGTACCGTTCGGCAGACTGATTTTCAGAATTGCAGGAACCATCAAGCCAAACCTAACAGCTGGACAGGTCCGCAGCTCGCGTTTCACTCCTCCAAACGCAGCTCTTTTCTTTGAGTCAGGGGAACAGAAGAGCCTCTTGCCGCCATGAAAGAGCAGGGGGAGTCGCGGGCGATTTCACTGGCTGGACGTAACATTTCATTCCGGACGTGGAAGAAATGGACCTTGATGATAAACGGATGAGGTGTCCCCCCCCCCCCTTAACCCGTAGGGTGCGATGAGCTCTGTCGAGTAGAGGCTCCTCATCCAGGCTTAAAGCGTCTTTCAAGAGCCGGCCAATGAATTCCGTTGGACACGATCCCTCCGAACCCTCGGGGATTCCCACCAGTGGAAGGTTCCTCCTCAACCTCCCCTCCAAATCCGCACATCTGTCTGTCAGTGATTTCACTTGTGCCTTGAGCCCATTAGCAGTGGGTTCGAGTGAGGAGAGCTGGTGGTCGCTCGATGCACGCTCCAGCTCGTGGATAGTTTGCCCGTGGTCGTTTATTTGCTGCAGCAATGGTTCAGCAGCACTCTTCAACTCCATGCCTACCGACTGAATTTCAGCTCTTAAGTTTGTCGCCAAAGAGTCAATTCTACCACATACGTCCTCCTTCAATGCGTCCAGCATGGACTGTACGGCCCGTAGACCAGCCGTGTTGGCCACATCAGCAGCTACATCCGGAGGTGGTGGTGGTTCAGCTGAGTGAGAGGTTTTGCTGTGGCCTGTACGCGTGGAACCAACTTTCTGTTTAACGGAAGACATTGCCGATTGAAAGTACAAAAAAGTAATCCAAACCAGTTAATGAACAAAAGTAAGTCGCCCAGTGTCCAGAAATGTTGTTGAAAAGCTATTTATAAAGGAAATTTGTCACAAAACAACAGAGAGGCAGAAACGCACGTCTCCCCTGCTCGGTGTCCCCCCCCCACCCCCCCGGTGAGACGTTTTGCCCAGTGAAAGCCAGCTGTGAGCATAAAGACGAGACAGGGCAGGGTGTGTAAATTAGCATGCTAACACTGTTCCTACAACCCCGAGCTGGATTTGAATAGATAGTAGGTCAGCAAAAGGTCTGGCAGGCATCACATTGGCATTAGCCATATTAGCTAACTTTTGCTGACACTTGTGTGAAGGTTATCACAGAGACGCTCTCGGAACAAGCAACCATCTGATTTTATTTAATAAATACTATAGGTTTTTTTTGGATTTCCCCCCCTTTTTCACCCTAATTGTATCCGGCCAAATACCCCACTCCTCCGAGCCGTCCCGGTCGCTGCTCCACCCCCTCTGCCGATCCAGGGAGGGCTGCAGACTATCACATGCCTCCTCCCATACATGTGGAGTCGCCAGCTGCTTCTTTTCACCTGACAGTGAGGAGTTTCACCAGGGGGATGTAGCGCGTGGGAGGATCACGCTACCCCCCCTCCGAACAGGCGCTCCGACCAACCAGAGGAGGCGCTATTACAGCAACCAGGACACATACCTACGTCCAGCTTCCCACCTGCAGACAAGACCTACTGTGTCCGCAGGGACACCCAACCAAGCCGGTGGCAGCACAGGGATTTGAACCAACGATCCTCAACAGAATAGACCGCTATGCCACCCCGATGCCCAATAAATACTATAGGTATTAATGCTATCCCTAGCTAAACATTCATATCTTCGTTCTGAGACCTTCATCTCATCTAACGCCACCTTTTTACCAATTTTTAAGGCAATGTTCCAGGAGCCCATCTCTCATCAGGTTGCCCCGGTTACATTTCATCAAGAACTCAATGCGGCAGTGGAAAACAACTCTAGAGGCCAACTCAAAGACAAACACACAGGTAACCATCAGATGTGGCATAAACCAAGGTGATGCACTATCCCTCCTGCTGTTCTGTATAGGCCTGAACCCCCCTCAGTCAGAAAAATCACAGAGTGAATATGGAATCAGGTTCAGAAGTGGAGTTACCATCAGCCACCACCCATACATGGATGACATCAACCTATGTTCCAGGAATGAGTAAGACATTGACTCACTGATCCACCTCACCAGGATCTACAGTGACAACATCGGGATGTTGTTTGGACTGGACAAGTTTGGTCGAATCGTGACAAAAAAGAGGAAAGGTGGTGAGCACTGAAGGGGTTGAATTACTAGATGGCAGGATAACAGACATACAGGACAGTTTCAAGTACCTGGGTATTCCACCGGCAAATGGAAACCACGAGGAGGCAGCAAGGAGGTCAGCTATAGCCAAATACCTACAGGGAGTGAGGCAGGTCCCGAGGAGCCAGCTCAATGGGAAGATCCAAGCCATCAACACATATGTCCTGCCAGTTATCAGATACCTAGCTGGAATAATAAGCTGGCCAAAGGAGGAGCTAAACGCCACAGATATCAGGCATGGAAAGCCTTTACAATGGATGGACGGTTCCACCCAAAGATCAGCAGCCTGAGACTGTGTGATAAGTGAAAAGATGGGGGTTGAGGGTCAGTGAGTGTCAGGGCCACAATCCAGGATGAAACAAGGAACATCTATGAGTACATTAAAAAGAAGCCCCCCCCCGCCCCCCAGGATGAACTACTGCGTGAGTACCTCAGGCAGCAGAAGACAGGGTGCGGAGGAAGAAGTAGAGGGGGTATCATGGAAGAGCAAGCCCCTCCATGGGCCTCACCATGGACAGATAGAAGATGTAGCTGATGTTGAGAAATCCTACCAGTGGCTAGAAAAGGCTGGACTGAAGGATTGCACAGAGGCTCTGATCATAGCAGCACAAGAACAGGCACTCAGGACCGGATGGTTTGAGGCAGGGGTCTACCACACCAGACAAGACCCAAGATGCAGGCTGTGCAAAGACGCCCCTGAGACAGTCCAGCACTTACTAGCCGGGTGTAAATTGCTAGCTAGGAAAGCCTACACTGAAAGCCATAACCAAGTGGCTGTGATAGTGTACAGGAGTATCTGTACTGAAAACAGACTGGAAGTCCCCAAGTCCAAATTGGAGACACTGCCAAAGGTGGTTGAGAATGGCAGAGCTAAGATCCTGTGGGACTTCAAGTTCCAGAATGACAAGCAGGTGCTGGCTAACCAACCAGACACTGTGGTGGCCGACAAGGAACAGAAGACAGCAGTAGTGATCGATGTAGCAATCCTGAGTGACGGCAACATCAGGAAGAAAGAGCACGAGAAGCTAGAGACATACCAAGGACTGAGGGAAGAACTAGATCAGATGTGGAAGGTGAAATCCACAGCAGCCCCAGTGGTAATAGGAGCACTAGGGGCCGTGACCCCTAAACTGGGAGAGTGTCTCCAGCAGATTCCAGGAACACCATCTGAGGTCTCTGTCCAGAAGAGCTCGGTCCTAGGAACAGCTGAGATACTGTGCAGAACCCTCAAACTCCCAGGCCTCTGGTAGAGGACCCGAGCTGGAGGAAGACACAAACCACCCAAAAAAGGGTGAGAGATTTATATATATATGTGTGTGTGTGTGTGTGTGTGTGTGTGTGTGTGTGTGTGTGTGTGTGTGTGTGTGTGTAAGAAAACAAACAAAAAAAATAATTAAAAAAAGTATTTTCCTCTGAGTTGCTCTGTCGGCTCTGCAACTTTACTGTCAAAATGCAACAAAACAAAACAAAAACACCATGAATGATGGCTTAACACCAGCCTCACCTCCGCCTTTCTCACCCGTTTACACCTTCAGCTAATTCAGCCCCTCCTCCCCCTCTGCTCACTGGAATTAGTTGATTAGCTGCTTAATTAGCAGTGTGTGATCTTGGGAATGACGAGCCGTCTAATGAGGATGTGGAGAGATGGCAGAAGTGTTTGTCTCTGACACCCCCGGTCTTCGGTTTGCTCTGGCCAGGGAACCTTTTCCCCACCCATGATGCAATAGAAGAGAATCTACTCAGGGACTATTTGGCTTCATGGGAGGCGCTACATAACTCTGTTTAGCTGTGATGCTGCTGGCATTGAACTTTGACCTCTCCTGCAACGTAAACACATTTTGTGGTCCTTTTCTATAGCAGTGAAATATCCCCCCCCTTTTTTTTTCCTCCCCAATTATACCCGGCCAATTACCCCCCTCTTCTGAGCCGTCCCGGTCACTGCTCCGCCCCTTCTCCTGATCCGGTGGAGGCTGCAGACTCCCATACACGTGGAGTCACTAGCCGCTTCTTTTCACCTGACAGTGAGGAGTTTCACCAGGGGGGTGTAGCACGTGGGAGGATCACGCTGTTCTCCCCAGTCCCCCCCCACGAGCAGGTGCTCCGACCAACCAGAGGAGGCGCTAGTGCAGCGACCAGGACACATACCCACATCCGGCTTGCTACCCACACATGGCCAATTGTGTCTGTAGGGATGCTCGACCAAGCTGGTGGTAACACGGGGATTCGAACCAGTGACCCCCGTGTTGGTAGGCAACAGAACAGACCGCTACACTAGCCGGACGCCGGACGCCGGACGCCGGATGCCCCCTCCCCCCAGCAGCAGTGACGTATTTCAAGCGTAATCATTGCGGTTTGTTCTAAGCAGAGTATGTGTGAGTGGATTGGGCTGATACCTGGCTGCCCTGTGTGCCAACCGGCTGTTGACACTCTCACAAGTTCACAAAGGAAGAAAAAACAAAACAAGGACAACAAAAAGAAAAAAAGAGTTCATCACTTAGATAACGAGACTACGTCATCTAAAAACCCATTTGTTGTCACAGCCAGCTCCTCTGCCTCAGTGTGTGTGTGTCGGTGTGTGTGTGTGTCGGTGTTTGTGTGTGTCGGTGTGTGTGTCGGTGTGTGTGTGTCGGCTGCAGCGCAGCGTGCCGGCCTATCTGCTGCCAGTGGGGGACAGACAGAGAACGGGTTCACATTGACACTCGTCTGATTGGCTCAGTGGGGGGAGCGAGGACACCTACTGGCAGGAGAGAGAATAGAAAAATAAGACCGTCGGAAGAAGAGGAGGAGTGATGTTGTTCTCTGTTGTCTGTCTGTCACCCGGTCGAGGAGGAATGACGAAGGTGAAGCGGGCAGACAGGCTGAAAGACACACTGGTTGAGAGACAGACAATCTGAATGACAGACAGAAGGACAGACAGTTTGATCGCTAAATCTCTTACCACATTGTTAAGCTTTCCACTGAACATCTTTTATATGAGATATCTATGTTGTGTTGTCCATGCTCACGTTGTGTGTGTGTGTGTCTGTGTGTCTGTGTGAGTGTGATTGACAACATTAACTTTGTGGTGACAGACAGCTGGAGGTGGAGGGGTCTCCCAGGGACCGTCTCAGGGGCCCGGCCAAGTGTGACAGACAGCCCATTCTCTCTCTCTCTCTCTCTGCCCCCCCCACCCTCTCTACCTGTCTCTGTCCCCCCTCTCTTCTTTCTGTTCCCCCCTCTCTGTCTGTCTGTCTGTCTCTCTCTCGTCTGCCCCCTTCTTTCCCCCTCTTGCACTCTCTCTTTCTCTGTCCCCCCTGTCTCTGTCTGTCCCCCCTCTCTGTTTCTCTCTCTCTCTCCTCTCTCTCTCTCTCTCTCTCTGCCCCCCCACCCTCTCTACCTGTCTCTGTCCCCCCCTCTCTTTCTTTCTGTTCCCCCCCTCTCTGTCTGTCTGTCTGTCTCTCTCTCTCTGCCCCCTTCTTTCCCCCTCTTGCACTCTCTCTTTCTCTGTCCCCCCTGTCTCTGTCTGTCCCCCCTCTCTGTTTCTCTCTCTCTCTCTCTCTCTCTCTCTCTCTCTCTCTCTCTCTCTCTCTCTCTCTCTCTCTCTCTTCTCTCTCTCTCTCTCTCTCTCTCTGCCCCCTTCTTTCCCCTCTTGCACTCTCTCTTTCTCTGTCCCCCCTGTCTCTGTCTGTCCCCCCTCCTCTGTTTCTCTCTCTCTCTCTCTCTCTCTCTGTCCCCCCCACCCTCTCTACCTGTCTCTGTCCCCCCCTCTCTTTCTTTCTGTTCCCCCCTCTCTGTCTGTCTGTCTTCTCTGTCCCCCTCTCTCTCTCTCTCTCTCTCCTCTCTCTCTCTCTCTCTCTCTCTCTCTCTCTCGGCCCCCTTCTTTCCCCCTCTTGCACTCTCTCTTTCCTCTGTCCCCCCAGTCTCTGTCTGTCCCCCCCTCTCTGTTTCTCTCTCTCTCTCGCTCTCTCTCTCTCTCACTCTCTCTCGCTCTGTCCCCCCACCCTCCTCTACCTGTCTTTGTCCCCCACTCTCTTTCATTCTGTCCCCCCAGTCTCTGTCTGTCCCCCCCTCTCTGTTTCTCTCTCTCCTCTCGCTCTCTCTCTCTCTCACTCTCTCTCGCTCTGTCCCCCCACCCTCTCTACCTGTCTTTGTCCCCCTCTCTCTTTCATTCTGCCCCCCCGTCTCTGTCTGTCCCCCCCCCCCCTCTCTCTCTCTCTCTCTCTCTCTCTCTCTCTCTCTCTCTCTCTCTGTCCCCCCACCCTCTCTACCTGTCTCTGTCCCCCTCTCTCTTCTTTCTGTTCCCCCTCTCTGTCTGTCTGTCTTTCTCTGTCCCCACTCTCTCTCTCCTCTCTCTGCCCCCCTTCTTTCCCCCTCTTGCACTCTCTCTTTCTCTGTCCCCCTGTCTCTGTCTGTCCCCCCTCTCTGTTTCTCTCTCTCTCTCTCTCTCTCTCTCTCTCTCTCTCTCTCTCTCTCTCTCTCTCTCTCTCTCTCTGTTTCTCTCTCTCTCTCTCTCTCTCCTCTCTCTCTCTCTCTCTCTCTCTCTCTCTGTCCCCCCACCCTCTCTACCTGTCTTTGCCCCCCTCTCTGTTTCTCTCTCTCTCTCTGTCTGTCTCTGTCTGTCCTGGTCATTAACAGGGTCATATTTGACACGGATGTTCTTGTAACACGGTCACAATCAGCCGTTGAGTCTGTCTTCGCTGTCCGTCCCCATCATCAGGAAAAACTGAGGGCTTCATAAAGTGAAGTACCACCATTCCTGTGAAGCTCTGTCCACGTTAGCAGTCACGTCCGTCGTCTGTCTTTAGTCACGTGTGTTGTAAAAGACAGACCTCCCAGAGCAAACTCAAGCTGAACATGAGATGTTGTCTCCAACACAGAGTAGCAGCACACATGTCTTATGGGCTTTACTTCTGGTCCCACACAGTTTGTCTGACGTAACGGTAACGAGACTCTGCGACCTGAACTGTCTCACACGGTGAGACGTGAAATGTTTTATCTGAAAATAGTTTTGTTTTGAGGGTGTGTTTGTGTCCATATAGTACACGCATAGCGATGCAGTGTTCTGTTAATGCTATTTACGTTGGAGACCGCTAGGGGGCACTGCTATGGTTTATGTGTTCCAGGTACTCTGCGTTACGCGTGTGTAGAAGGAGTAGAAGAAGTAAAACGTGTCAATGAAAACAGTGCTGAGTAAAGTACTGCACGCTCCCCCGTTCCTCTGCGTCGTGTGCTGGTGTCTGATACTGAACCAACTACACAAGGAAGTGGCGACGAGGGTGGTAGTGACGAAGAGATGGCTTTGCTCCCCTTGCAACCTCCTGCCGTGCTCCTGGACTGCCCCTGAGGTGAACCGAAAACCTCCCCTGCCCCGAGAGACCGAGAGCCTTGCTAGTAGTTCTCTGCTTAGGAACAGGGGGGCAGAGAACCTACAGCCCCTTGCCGCTCACGGCTGGTACCTACGAGGGCTCTGTGCAGGCTTTGGGGGCGTAGTTCACCCCCAAACTGAACGCTGTCGCCGAGAGGTACCGCTTTAGGCAACGAGCTCAAGCTGTGGGTGAGTCAACGGATCACTATGTGGCAGCGCTGCGCGAGCTCGTGGTGAAAAGATGTAAGTTTGGCAATATGGAAAGTGGAATGCTGCATGATCAGATCGTAGAGAAGACAAATGATCCTGGTATATAATGTGAGAGACTGTTAATGGAGGAGGACCTGGCACTTGATAGAGCTTTGGAAGTAGCTGGGCGTACTGAAGCTGCCATAGCTGATGCAGAAGTCATTGCTGACGGTGACACAAAGCACGTCGCCGCCGTTCAAGTGCAAAAGAAGGCGCAAACCAAAGTCCAAGACCGTTCAGAAACCGGATGCAAGCCACACATGCTGTCGTTGTGATTCAGCTGACCACCTAGCTAACGATAAATCCTGCCCTGCGAAGGACTGCAAATGTAAAACATGTGGTAAGCTGGGACATTTTTCTAGAGTGTGCAAATCCTCCCAAAAGTCTGTTAATGAAGTGACTGTGCCTGACATTACTGTCTTAACGGTTAGTTCTACTACTGAAACAGCTGCTAAGCTGATGTGTACTGCTACTATTACTGCACCTACTACTGCACAGGCATGCACTGTTGAATTACTTGTTGATTGATACAGGGTCTGGTGTTTCTATACTGCCTGAGAATGTTTACAGTGAATATTTTGGCTCAAGTAAGCTAAGTGAACCTAGAATGCAGCTTGTTACATATTCCAGAGAAAAGTTGAATGTGCTAGGATGTCTTAAAGCCGACATTACTTACTATGACAAGAGTGCCTCCATAGACTTTTACATAGTGAAAACAGGGACACCTATACTAGGTATGGACCTGGTGACTGCTCTCTGCTACAGATCAAAGGAGGACAGTTAATACATGAGACCGCCAATGTCTGTGCGCCACTCCACCAAACCGAAGCTCCGCCCACTACCAGCAAACAGAAAAGTGAGACTTCAGCTGCGTTTGCATGTGCAAAGGAGTTTGTACACAAAGTGAAGGTACGACCAGAAGTGAAGCCGATACAACAAACGCTTCGACGCTTACCACTTTCAGTCCGTGATGCCGTTTCCGATGAACTCAAGAACCTGGAGGAAAATGGGATTATTGAGAAAGTTGATGCATCTGAATGGGTATCCCCAATTGTAGTCACCAAGAAGAAGACAGGTGGCATACGCATGTGCATTGATTTGAGGAACCTAACAAAGCAGTAGTCGTTGACAGCCATCCCTTACCATTGATTGAGGACATACTGTCTGAGCTGCATGGATCTGTCATGTTCTCTACCCTGGATCTCAAATCTGCATACCATCAACTGAAGCTGCATGAAGAGGGCAGAGGGCTCACCGCTTTCATTACGCATGAAGGCCTGTACCAATACTGCAGAGTTCCTTATGGACTGATTCTTTCCCTGCTACATTTCAGAAGATGATGGCAATGATCCTCAGTGGCCTCAAAGGGGTGCAATGTTACCTCGATAATGTAATCATCTACGGATCCTCAGAAGCTGAACATGAGGCCAATCTCCGTGCTGTGCTGCATAAAATCAGTGAAGCGGGACTGAAACTCAGCGTTGACAAATGTCAGCTCCATCAAACTACTCTGAGCTTTCTTGGCCAAAAGATCAGTACAGAAGGTCTGCAGCCAGATGACTCTCATGTCACTGCTAACCTGAATGCCCGTCCCCTACTGATCCTGCAACCCTGCACTCATTTCTTGGTCTGAGTGTATAGTACAGCAAGTTTGTGCTCAATTACGCAACTGTTGTTGAACCTATGAGAGCTCTGCTGCGAAAGGACAGTTCATTCCAGTGGAATGATGCAGCTCAAGCAGCATTTGACCTAGTCAAGAAGATGATCGTGAATAGCCCTGCTCTAGCGCTGTTCAACCCCAACAAGCCTACCATAGTCTCTACAGACGCTTCAAACTACGGGCTAGGTGCCGTCTTGACTCAGCTGGACAATACTGGTGAGGAACAGACTGTTGCTTTTGCATCTCGCAGTCTGTCGGACGCTGAGAGAAAATATTCCATCGTCGAGAAGGAAGTGCTAGCCTGCGTCTGGTCTGCTGAGAAATGGCGTACATGGCTCCGGGGAAGGAAATTCCTGTTACGCACCGATCATCAAGCACTTACAACACTCCTGACTACCAAAAGCAATAACCGCGCTGGTCTCCGGATAGCCAGATGGTCTGCTCGCCTGATGGAGTTTGACTATGATGTTGAATACAGAACTGGATCTTTGAACTATGTCGCTGACTGTCTATCTAGACTCCCACTTCCCGAGATAGACACTGCATGTGCAGAGAATGTGGAATCCGTTGCAACCATTCTCACTGATCGGAGCGCTGTGTCTGTGGATGACTTCCAGTCTGAGTGCTGTGCTTGCCCAGTGCTCACAAAGCTCCATGCACAGATACGGAAGGGCTGGCCCTCGCCAAAGAAAGCAACTGAGCCTGACTTACAGCCATTCTTCCTGATCTGCCATGATCTGATCTGGAACGCCTCACACTTATCTGCACTGCCAGAGTTGATCCCAGATACTGACTCTGACAGAGCAATGGACTGTACTAAACCAGAGACTGATAGATAAACCACCTTACTCTAACTCTGATAACCAGCTCAGGTTTACCAGGATTAGAAATCCACCTAGCTGGACCAAAGGCTTTGTCATGGGAAAGTGAAAAAAAAATACTGCTGACTAATGTGAGGAGGGAAAAGGAAAATGTAAAAAGTGAATGATGTTATTGGATTACATAGATTTTTCAGTGTAATACTGTCAGTTCTAATCTAAGGTACTAGAAGTATTCTTTGTTCAAAAGGGGAAGATGTTGTGTCCATATACATACATAGTGATGCATTGTGTTCTGTTAATGCTATTACGTTGGAGACCGCTAGGTGGCACTACTATGGTTTATATGTTCCAGGTACTGTGAATTACACATGTGTAGAAGGAGTAGAAGAAGTAAAACGTGTCTATGAAAAAAGTGCTAAGTAAAGTACACGCTCCCCTGTTTCTCTGCTTCGTGTGTTGATGTCTGATACTGAACCAACTACACAACAGGGTGGATGTAAACTGACCAAACGTGTCACTGTGATTTAGTTTGTCAGGCTCCCCGTCAGTGAACGCCGTGATGTCAGCTAACACCATGATGTCAGCTGACACCATGATGACAGCGAACGCTGTGATGTCAGCTAACGCCATGATGTCAGCTAATGCAGTGATGTCAGCTAACGCCATGATGTCAGCTGACACCATGATGACAGCGAACGCCGTGATGTCAGCTAACGCCGTGATGTCAGCTAATGCAGTGATGTCAGCTAATGCAATGATGTCAGCTAATATCGTGATGTCAGCTAACGCCATGATGTCAGCTAACACTGTGATGTCAGCTAACGCTGTGATGTCAGCGAACGCCGTGATGTCAGCGAATCACCGTGATGTCAGCTAACGCCATGATGTCAGCTAACGTCATGATGTCAGCTAACACTGTGATGTCAGCTAACACCATGATGTCAGCTGACACCATGATGACAGCGAACGCCGTGATGTCAGCTAATGCAGTGATGTCAGCTAATATCGTGATGTCAGCTAACGCCATGATGTCAGCTAACACTGTGATGTCAGCTAATGCTGTGATGTCAGCTAACGCCATGATGTCAGCCAACACCGTGATGTCAGCTAATGCAGTGATGTCAGCTAATATCGTGATGTCAGCTATCGCCATGATGTCAGCTAACACTGTTATGTCAGCTAACGCCGTGATGTCAGCTAATACCGTGATGTCACCTAACGCCGTGATATCAGCTGGTCTTCCTGGCGTCCGACACAGAAGTCACACGTTTAACTAACAGTTATGTACATCGTGTACACTCAGACCTACGTACAAAATCCACCATGATGTCAGTTAACACCACGATGTCAGCTAACACCGTGATGTCAGCTAACGCCGTGATGTCAGGTAACGCCACGATGTCAGCTAACACCGTGATGTCAGCTAATGCCGTGATGTCAGGTAACGCCGTGATGTCAGCTGGTCTTCCTGGCGTCCGACACAGAAGTCACACGTTTAACAAACAGTTATGTACATTGTGTACACTCAGACCTACGTACAAAGACCCACCATCAAGTCATTACACACTCAAACCATAAAACTAAAGAAGAAAGCCAAGTCAGGGGAGGTTCCATGTAGTCTTATCACAAAACACAAAGAAAAAATATAAAGTAACAATGGATATCAGCAGAGATACAAAGACACAATAAATAAACCATCCACAGAATACGGTGTACAGTGTACAGTACAGGGCGGTGATGTGTTGTGTGTGTAAGCACTGCGTTATGTGTGTGCTACATAAACAGACTGATGACATGCTCGGGACAGACGGGGGTAAATGTCTTGAGTGTGCAGTGTGAATGGTGTGTGTAGATTTGTGTCAGTGAATTAGGGGGGGGAGGTGGGTTGAGTGAAGCTACCTGTGTGGTGAGGTGGGTTAGGGTGGGGGCAGATGTGTTGATGTGTTGATCAGTCTGATGGCCTGAGGATAAAAGCCGTCCTTCAGCCTAGAGGTTCTGCATTTCACACTGCTGCACTTCCTGCCAGAGGCCTTAACCTGTGTTGGGGGTGGGTGGAGTCTGATGATGCTGCAGGCTCTTCTGTGGACTCTCCGGTAGTAGATATTACCACTCCCTGCAGGCGTTTGTGGTCCATAGTGGTGCTGTTCCCGTACCACACAGTGATGCAGCTGGTCAGGCTGCTGAGAGTGATATCCCGGCGATATGCTGAAAGGAAGTCCATCCACTGCTGTGCTTTCTTGACCGGCTGGGTGATGTTACATGACCAAGTGAAATCATCGCTGATGTGGATCCCCAAGAACTTAAGGCTGCTGACCCTCCATTTCAGACTCACAGATTGTCAGCAGTAGATGACGTTTTCTCTGCTTCCTCATGTCCACTATCATCTCATTGGTCTTATCGATGTTGAGAGAGGTGGTTGGCACACCATGTCACCACCTTTCTCCTGTACGCCATTTCTTCACTCCCAATGATCAGACCAATGACTGTGGTGTTGTCAACAAATTTCAGGATAGTGTTGTCCTTGTGTGAGGCAACGCAGTCATAGGTGAATAGTGTGTGGCGCATGGGGCTAAGGACACGTCCTTGTGGGGTGCCAATGGTCATCACCACATTGTTTGAGGTTAGATTCCTAATTCTGGCAGACTGCTGTCTGCCAATGAGCAAAAGTCTAACAGCCAGTCATAAAATGTGGGGTTCAGCCCAAGGTTGTACAGTTTGTTTGTGAGTTTGTGGGGGAGGACTGTAAATACGGCTGAGCTGTAGTCAATGAAGAGCGTTCTGATGGAAGAGTGTTTCTTTTCCAGGTGGGAGAGGGCTATGTGCAGTGCTGCAGAGATAGTGTCCTCAGTGGATCTGTTGGGGTGGTACGCATACTGCAGGGGGTCCAGCGTCTCGGGTGTATTACTCTGGATGTGGGCCAGAACCACTCTCTCAAAGCACTTCATTATGATAGGTGTGAGTGCAGCTGGCCTGTAGTCTTTCATTCAGACAAGTGCCTGGGCTCCTGTTGAGGACTGGGCTGATGGTGGTGGTTATAAAGCAGGCTGGGACTGTAGTCTGTACAAGAGACAGGTTGAAAATGGAGGTGAAAACATCAGCCAGTTCTGTAGCACATGTCTTGAGGACCCGTCTGGGGATGTGATCTGGGCCTGCTGCCTTGCGGGGCTTGAGTCCCCTCAGGACTTTGTGTACATCAGCTGATGAGACTGTCAGAGGCGTTTCTTGAATGTTCCAAGTATGTGAGAACCTCCTCTGGCTTTCACTATTGGAGGTCTCAAAGCGGGAATAGAATTGATTAAGCTGTTCAGGTAGGGAGATGGTGATGTTGGCTATTTCCATGGTGCTGCCCTTATAGTCCGTGATCTGTTGTAGGCCTTGCCACATACGCCTGGCATCAGCAGTAGCCTTCCAGCTTCTGTTTGTTTTGCCTCTAACTGTTTTCTGCAGTCAGTACTTTGCTGTTTTTTTTACTCGTCCTCCTTGCCTGATCTAAATGCAGAAGAGTGAGCTTGCAGCATGTATTGTATTTGACTGTTCATCGAGGGCTTGTGGTTTGGATCTTTTCTGACCTGTGTGGTGGGTACTATAGTGTGAGTGCAGGTACTGATGTAACCAGTCACACATTCAGTGTACTCCTCCATGTCTACGAATGAGTCCTGTTGTGTGGCTGCAGCTTTGAACACATCCCAGTCTGTGTGTGCAGCACAGTCCTGCATAATGTACTGAGTGTCTGCAGACCAAAGTTGGACTTGTTTACTCACTGGGGGTAATTTGCATGAATCTTTGTCTATAGGCTGGGTACAAGAACAGACCAGCTTTGTATGCATCCTGGGTGTTACTGTACACATGATCCAGGGTATTCTGGTCTCTCGTGGGGATATTCACATGCTGCTAATGTTTTGGTAGCACAGCCCATAGATTGCAGTGGTTGAAGTCTCCTGCGATGATGAAAATAGCACCAGGGTGCGCCGTTTCCTGAGTGCTGATGACATCATAAGGTAAACCAAGTGCTGCTGATGAGTTAGCGTGTGGTGGGATGTAAACAGTGGCTAAAAACACTGCACTGAATTCCCTTGGGAGGAAGAAGGGTCCACATTTCAACAGTAACAGTTCCGGGTCTGGCGAGCAAAGCTTGTGTGTATAGTCTGTATGTCTCCACACTATGCGTTGTTTAGAAAAATGCACACACCTTCCCTTTCAGCCTTACCGGAGGCAACAGTGCGGTCTCCTTGGTGACTGGAGTGGGTCTGTAGCTGCACCGCTCTCACTTCGTCAAGCGTATTGTCAAGTGACAGCACATTAGCTAGCAGGAGGCTCGGTAGCGGTGGTCGATTAGCACAAGCTTTTAGCCTAGCATGTTGGCTCCCTCTCTTGCATCACTTGCACCTCAACGGGGGTCTCCTGCGGTTGCCTTTCTCACTCGAGGGGGATGCTGGATGGCCTTCTCGGAGGCAGCGGTGGCTTGGTGTAGTGTAGGTCTGGAGGTGTAAGACCAGTAATACTGTGCTGCGCTGCAGCCTCCTCATGTCTGACAGTGCCTGCTTGTCATAAACCAGCATGACAATTCTGAAGAGTACTAAAAACTAAATCAACAGGGCGTCTGGGTAGTGTAGTGGTCTATTCCGTTGCCTACCAACACGGGGATCACCGGATCGAGTCCCCGTGTTACCTCCGGCTTGGCCAGACATCCCTACAGACACAATTGGCCATGTCTGCGGGTGGGAGGCTGGATGTGGGTATGTGTCCTGGTTGCTGCACAAGCATCTCCTTTGGTCAGTCGGCGCGCCTGATCGGGGGGGGGGGGGGATGGCGTGATCCTCCCACGTGCTACGTCCCCCTGGTGAAACTCCTCACTGTCAGGTGAAAAGAAGCGGCTGGTGACTCCACATGTATCGGAGGAGACGTGGTAGTCTGCAGCCCTCCCCGGATCAGCAGAGGGGGTGGAGCAGAGACCGGGATGGCTCAGAAGAGTGGGGTAATTGGCCAAGTACAATTAGGGAGAAAAACGGTGGGGGGGGGGACTAAATCAGTAAAAATACAAGTAAAAACTTGGCGCTCCAGAGCGGAGCAAGCAAAGATGTTCACCACGGAGGTTGCCATCGTTAGGGCATCAGATGAATTCTTAAACGAGGGTATTTTTATGTATAGAAATAGATATCATGTGTTATATGGATATCAGTGCAAAATCCCCTGTGATTATCATTACAAACATGTTTCCCATACCTTGCAGCACGGTGACACAGTTCAGAAGAGAAGTGAAACAAATCATATTTGCTGTAGTGGACGGAGGTGAAGAAAAGACATATTTGCTGTAGTGGGGACAGAGGTGAAGGAAAGACATATTTGCTGTAGTGGACGGAGGTGAAGAAAAGACATATTTGCTGTAGTGGGGACAGAGGTGAAGAAAAGACATATTTGCTGTAGTGGACGGAGGTGAAGGAAAGACATATTTGCTGTAGTGGACGGAGGTGAAGGAAAGACATATTTGCTGTAGTGGACGGAGGTGAAGGAAAGACATATTTGCTGTAGTGGACGGAGGTGAAGGAAAGACATATTTGCTGTAGTGGACGGAGGTGAAGGAAAGACATATTTGCTGTGGTGGACGGAGGTGAAGAAAAGACATATTTGCTGTAGTGGGGACGGAGGTGAAGAAAAGACATTTGCTGTAGTGGACGGAGGTGAAGGAAAGACATATTTGCTGTAGTGGATGGAGGTGAAGAAAAGACATATTTGCCGTAGTGGACGGAGGTGAAGAAAAGACATATTTGCTGTAGTGGACGGAGGTGAAGAAAAGACATATTTGCTGTAGTGGGGACAGAGGTGAAGAAAAGACATATTTGCTGTAGTGGACGGAGGTGAAGGAAAGACATATTTGCTGTAGTGGACGGAGGTGAAGGAAAGACATATTTGCTGTAGTGGACGGAGGTGAAGGAAAGACATATTTGCTGTAGTGGACGGAGGTGAAGGAAAGACATATTTGCTGTAGTGGACAGAGGTGAAGAAAAGACATTTGCTGTAGTGGATGGAGGTGAAGAAAAGACATATTTGCCGTAGTGGACGGAGGTGAAGAAAAGACATATTTGCTGTAGTGGACGGAGGTGAAGAAAAGACATATTTGCTGTAGTGGGGACAGAGGTGAAGAAAAGACATATTTGCTGTAGTGGACGGAGGTGAAGGAAAGACATATTTGCTGTAGTGGACGGAGGTGAAGGAAAGACATATTTGCTGTAGTGGACGGAGGTGAAGGAAAGACATATTTGCTGTAGTGGACGGAGGTGAAGGAAAGACATATTTGCTGTAGTGGACGGAGGTGAAGGAAAGACATATTTGCTGTGGTGGACGGAGGTGAAGAAAAGACATATTTGCTGTGGTGGACGGAGGTGAAGGAAAGACATATTTGCTGTAGTGGGGACAGAGGTGAAGAAAAGACATATTTGCTGTAGTGGACGGAGGTGAAGGAAAGACATATTTGCTGTAGTGGGGACAGAGGTGAAGAAAAGACATATTTGCTGTAGTGGACGGAGGTGAAGAAAAGACACATTTGCTGTAGTGGACGGAGGTGAAGAAAAGACATATTTGCTGTAGTGGACGGAGGTGAAGAAGAGACATATTTGCCGTAGTGGACGGAGGTGAAGAAAAGACACATTTGCTGTAGTGGACGGAGGTGAAGAAAAGACATATTTGCTGTAGTGGACGGAGGTGAAGAAAAGACATATTTGCTGTAGTGGGGATGGAGGTGAAGAAAAGACATATTTGCTGTAGTGGGGATGGAGGTGAAGAAAAGACACATTTGCTGTAGTGGACGGAGGTGAAGAAAAGACATATTGGCTGTAGTGGGGACGGAGGTGAAGAAAAGACATATTTGCTGTAGTGGGGATGGAGGTGAAGAAAAGACATATTTGCTGTAGTGGGGATGGAGGTGAAGAAAAGACATATTTGCTGTAGTGGGGACGGAGGTGAAGAAAAGACATATTTGCTGTAGTGGGGATGGAGGTGAAGAAAAGACATATTTGCTGTAGTGGGGATGGAGGTGAAGAAAAGACATATTTGCTGTAGTGGGGATGGAGGTGAAGAAAAGACATATTTGCTGTAGTGGGGATGGAGGTGAAGAAAAGACATATTTGCTGTAGTGGGGATGGAGGTGAAGAAAAGACATATTTGCTGTAGTGGGGATGGAGGTGAAGAAAAGACATATTTGCTGTGGTGGACGGAGATGAAGAAAAGACATATTTGCTGTGGTGGACGGAGGTGAAGAAAAGACATATTTGCTGTGGTGGACGGAGGTGAAGAAAAGACATTTGCTGTAGTGGATGGAGGTGAAGAAAAGACATATTTGCTGTAGTGGGGATGGAGGTGAAGAAAAGACATATTTGCTGTAGTGGGGATGGAGGTGAAGAAAAGACATATTTGCTGTAGTGGACGGAGGTGAAGAAAAGACATATTGGCTGTAGTGGACGGAGGTGAAGAAAAGACATATTTGCTGTAGTGGGGATGGAGGTGAAGAAAAGACATATTTGCTGTAGTGGGGATGGAGGTGAAGAAAGACACATTTGCTGTAGTGGACGGAGGTGAAGAAAAGACATATTGGCTGTAGTGGGGACGGAGGTGAAGAAAAGACATATTTGCTGTAGTGGGGATGGAGGTGAAGAAAAGACATATTTGCTGTAGTGGGGATGGAGGTGAAGAAAAGACATATTTGCTGTAGTGGGGACGGAGGTGAAGAAAAGACATATTTGCTGTAGTGGGGATGGAGGTGAAGAAAAGACATATTTGCTGTAGTGGGGATGGAGGTGAAGAAAAGACATATTTGCTGTAGTGGACGGAGGTGAAGAAAAGACATATTTGCCGTAGTGGACGGAGGTGAAGAAAAGACATATTTGCTGTAGTGGGGGACGGTGGTGAAGAAAAGACATATTTGCTGTAGTGGGGGACGGAGGTGAAGAAAAGACATATTTGCTGTAGTGGACGGAGGTGAAGAAAAGACATATTTGCTGTAGTGGACGGAGGTGAAGAAAAGACATATTTGCTGTAGTGGACGGAGGTGAAAAAAAGACATATTTGCTGTAGTGGACGGAGGTGAAGGAAAGACATATTTGCTGTAGTGGACGGAGGTGAAGGAAAGACATATTTGCTGTAGTGGACGGAGGTGAAGAAAAGACATATTTGCTGTAGTCGACGGAGGTGAAGAAAAGACATATTTGCTGTAGTGGGGACGGAGGTGAAGAAAAGACATATTTGCTGTAGTGGACGGAGGTGAAGAAAAGACATATTTGCTGTAGTGGACGGAGGTGAAGAAAAGACACATTTGCTGTAGTGGGGACGGAGGTGAAGAAAAGACACATTTGCTGTAGTGGACGGAGGTGAAGAAAAGACATATTTGCTGTAGTGGGGACGGAGGTGAAGAAAAGACATATTTGCTGTAGTGGGGATGGAGGTGAAGAAAAGACATATTTGCTGTAGTGGGGATGGAGGTGAAGAAAAGACATATTTGCTGTAGTGGGGACGGAGGTGAAGAAAAGACATATTTGCTGTCGTGGACGGAGGTGAAGAAAAGACATATTTGCTGTCGTGGACGGAGGCGAAGAAAAGACATATTTGCTGTAGTGGACGGAGGTGAAGGAAAGACATATTTGCTGTAGTGGACGGAGGTGAAGGAAAGACATATTTGCTGTAGTGGGGACGGAGGTGAAGAAAAGACATATTTGCTGTAGTGGACGGAGGTGAAGAAAAGACATATTTGCTGTAGTGGGGACGGAGGTGAAGGAAAGACACATTTGTTGTAGTGGGGACGGAGGTGAAGAAAAGACATTTGCTGTAGTGGACGCAGGTGAAGAAAAGACATATTTGCTGTAGTGGACGGAGGTGAAGGAAAGACATATTTGCTGTAGTGGACGGAGGTGAAGAAAAGACATATTTGCTGAAGTGGACGGAGGTGAAGGAAAGACAGATTTGCTGTAGTGGACGGAGGTGAAGAAAAGACATATTTGCTGTAGTGGGGACGGAGGTGAAGAAAAGACATATTTGCTGTAGTGTGGACAGAGGTGAAGAAAAGACATTTGCTGTAGTGGACGGAGGTGAAGGAAAGACATATTTGCTGTAGTGGACGGAGGTGAAGAAAAGACATATTTGCTGTAGTGGGGACGGAGGTGAAGAAAAGACATATTTGCTGTAGTGGATGGAGGTGAAGAAAAGACATATTTGCTGTAGTGGACGGAGGTGAAGAAAAGACACATTTGCTGTAGTGGACGGAGGTGAAGAAAAGACATATTTGCTGTAGTGGGGACGGAGGTGAAGAAAAGACATATTTGCTGTAGTGGGGATGGAGGTGAAGAAAAGACATATTTGCTGTAGTGGGGATGGAGGTGAAGAAAAGACATATTTGCTGTAGTGGGGACGGAGGTGAAGAAAAGACATATTTGCTGTCGTGGACGGAGGTGAAGAAAAGACATATTTGCTGTCGTGGACGGAGGTGAAGAAAAGACATATTTGCTGTAGTGGACGGAGGTGAAGAAAAGACATATTTGCTGTAGTGGACGGAGGTGAAGAAAAGACATATTTGCTGTAGTGGACGGAGGTGAAGAAAAGACATATTTGCTGTAGTGGACGGAGGTGAAGAAAGGACATATTTGCTGTAGTGGACGGAGGTGAAGGAAAGACATATTTGCTGTAGTGGGGACGGAGGTGAAGAAAAGACATATTTGCTGTAGTGGACGGAGGTGAAGAAAAGACATATTTGCTGTAGTGGGGACGGAGGTGAAGGAAAGACACATTTGTTGTAGTGGGGACGGAGGTGAAGAAAAGACACATTTGTTGTAGTGGGGACGGAGGTGAAGAAAAGACATATTTGCTGTAGTGGGGACGGAGGTGAAGAAAAGACATATTTGCGGTAGTGGGGATGGAGGTGAAGAAAAGACATATTTGCTGTAGTGGGGGACGGAGGTGAAGAAAAGACATATTTGCTGTAGTGGACGGAGGTGAAGAAAAGACATATTTGCTGTAGTGGGGATGGAGGTGAAGAAAAGACATATTTGCTGTAGTGGGGACGGAGGTGAAGAAAAGACATATTTGCTGTAGTGGACGGAGGTGAAGAAAAGACATATTTGCTGTAGTGGACGGAGGTGAAGAAAAGACATATTTGCTGTAGTGGACGGAGGTGAAAAAAAGACATATTTGCTGTAGTGGACGGAGGTGAAGGAAAGACATATTTGCTGTAGTGGACGGAGGTGAAGGAAAGACATATTTGCTGTAGTGGACGGAGGTGAAGAAAAGACATATTTGCTGTAGTCGACGGAGGTGAAGAAAAGACATATTTGCTGTAGTGGGGACGGAGGTGAAGAAAAGACATATTTGCTGTAGTGGACGGAGGTGAAGAAAAGACATATTTGCTGTAGTGGACGGAGGTGAAGAAAAGACACATTTGCTGTAGTGGACGGAGGTGAAGAAAAGACATATTTGCTGTAGTGGGGATGGAGGTGAAGAAAAGACATATTTGCTGTAGTGGGGATGGAGGTGAAGAAAAGACATATTTGCTGTAGTGGGGATGGAGGTGAAGAAAAGACATTTGCTGTAGTGGGGATGGAGGTGAAGAAAAGACATATTTGCTGTGGTGGACGGAGGTGAAGAAAAGACATATTTGCTGTGGTGGACGGAGGTGAAGAAAAGACATATTTGCTGTGGTGGACGGAGGTGAAGAAAAGACATTTGCTGTAGTGGATGGAGGTGAAGAAAAGACATATTTGCTGTAGTGGGGATGGAGGTGAAGAAAAGACATATTTGCTGTAGTGGACGGAGGTGAAGAAAAGACACATTTGCTGTAGTGGACGGAGGTGAAGAAAAGACATATTTGCTGTAGTGGGGATGGAGGTGAAGAAAAGACATATTTGCTGTAGTGGGGACGGAGGTGAAGAAAAGACATATTTGCTGTCGTGGACGGAGGTGAAGAAAAGACATATTTGCTGTCGTGGACGGAGGCGAAGAAAAGACATATTTGCTGTAGTGGACGGAGGTGAAGGAAAGACATATTTGCTGTAGTGGACGGAGGTGAAGGAAAGACATATTTGCTGTAGTGGGGACGGAGGTGAAGAAAAGACATATTTGCTGTAGTGGACGGAGGTGAAGAAAAGACATATTTGCTGTAGTGGGGACGGAGGTGAAGGAAAGACACATTTGTTGTAGTGGGGACGGAGGTGAAGAAAAGACATTTGCTGTAGTGGACGCAGGTGAAGAAAAGACATATTTGCTGTAGTGGACGGAGGTGAAGGAAAGACATATTTGCTGTAGTGGACGGAGGTGAAGAAAAGACATATTTGCTGAAGTGGACGGAGGTGAAGGAAAGACAGATTTGCTGTAGTGGACGGAGGTGAAGAAAAGACATATTTGCTGTAGTGGGGACGGAGGTGAAGAAAAGACATATTTGCTGTAGTGTGGACAGAGGTGAAGAAAAGACATTTGCTGTAGTGGACGGAGGTGAAGGAAAGACATATTTGCTGTAGTGGACGGAGGTGAAGAAAAGACATATTTCCTGTAGTGGGGACGGAGGTGAAGAAAAGACATATTTGCTGTAGTGGATGGAGGTGAAGAAAAGACATATTTGCTGTAGTGGACGGAGGTGAAGAAAAGACACATTTGCTGTAGTGGACGGAGGTGAAGAAAAGACATATTTGCTGTAGTGGGGACGGAGGTGAAGAAAAGACATATTTGCTGTAGTGGGGATGGAGGTGAAGAAAAGACATATTTGCTGTAGTGGGGATGGAGGTGAAGAAAAGACATATTTGCTGTAGTGGGGACGGAGGTGAAGAAAAGACATATTTGCTGTCGTGGACGGAGGTGAAGAAAAGACATATTTGCTGTCGTGGACGGAGGTGAAGAAAATACATATTTGCTGTAGTGGACGGAGGTGAAGAAAAGACATATTTGCTGTAGTGGACGGAGGTGAAGAAAAGACATATTTGCTGTAGTGGACGGAGGTGAAGAAAAGACATATTTGCTGTAGTGGACGGAGGTGAAGAAAGGACATATTTGCTGTAGTGGACGGAGGTGAAGGAAAGACATATTTGCTGTAGTGGGGACGGAGGTGAAGAAAAGACATATTTGCTGTAGTGGACGGAGGTGAAGAAAAGACATATTTGCTGTAGTGGGGACGGAGGTGAAGGAAAGACACATTTGTTGTAGTGGGGACGGAGGTGAAGAAAAGACACATTTGTTGTAGTGGGGACGGAGGTGAAGAAAAGACATATTTGCTGTAGTGGGGACGGAGGTGAAGAAAAGACATATTTGCGGTAGTGGGGATGGAGGTGAAGAAAAGACATATTTGCTGTAGTGGGGGACGGAGGTGAAGAAAAGACATATTTGCTGTAGTGGACGGAGGTGAAGAAAAGACATATTTGCTGTAGTGGGGATGGAGGTGAAGAAAAGACATATTTGCTGTAGTGGACGGAGGTGAAGAAAAGACATATTTGCTGTAGTGGGGATGGAGGTGAAGAAAAGACATATTTGCTGTAGTGGACGGAGGTGAAGAAAAGACATATTTGCTGTAGTGGACGGAGGTGAAGGAAAGACATATTTGCTGTAGTGGACGGAGGTGAAGAAAAGACATATTTGCTGTAGTGGACGGAGGTGAAGGAAAGACATATTTGCTGTAGTGGACGGAGGTGAAGGAAAGACATATTTGCTGTAGTGGACGGAGGTGAAGGAAAGACATATTTGCTGTAGTGGACGGAGGTGAAGGAAAGACATATTTGCTGTAGTGGACGGAGGTGAAGGAAAGACATATTTGCTGTAGTGGACGGAGGTGAAGAAAAGACATATTTGCTGTAGTGGACGGAGGTGAAGAAAAGACATATTTGCTGTAGTGGACGGAGGTGAAGAAAAGACATATTTGCTGTAGTGGACGGAGGTGAAGAAAAGACATATTTGCTGTAGTGGACGGAGGTGAAGAAAAGACATATTTGCTGTAGTGGGGACGGAGGTGAAGAAAAGACATATTTGCTGTAGTGGGGACGGAGGTGAAGAAAAGACATATTTGCTGTAGTGGGCGGAGGTGAAGGAAAGACGTATTTGCTGTAGTGGACGGAGGTGAAGGACAGACATATTTGCTGTAGTGGGTACGGAGGTGAAGAAAAGACATATTTGCTGTAGTGGACGGAGGTGAAGAAAAGACATATTTGCTGTAGTGGGGACGGAGGTGAAGAAAAGACATATTTGCTGTAGTGGACGGAGGTGAAGAAAAGACATATTTGCTGTAGTGGGGATGGAGGTGAAGAAAAGACATATTTGCTGTAGTGGACGGAGGTGAAGAAAAGACATATTTGCTGTAGTGGGGACGGAGGTGAAGAAAAGACATATTTGCTGTAGTGGACGGAGGTGAAGAAAAGACATATTTGCTGTAGTGGACGGAGGTGAAGAAAAGACATATTTGCTGTAGTGGGGATGGAGGTGAAGAAAAGACATATTTGCTGTAGTGGACGGAGGTGAAGAAAAGACATATTTGCTGTAGTGGACGGAGGTGAAGAAAAGACATATTTGCTGTAGTGGACGGAGGTGAAGAAAAGACATATTTGCTGTAGTGGGGATGGAGGTGAAGAAAAGACATATTTGCTGTAGTGGACGGAGGTGAAGAAAACACATATTTGCTGTAGTGGACGGAGGTGAAGAAAAGACATATTTGCTGTAGTGGGGACGGAGGTGAAGAAAAGACATATTTGCTGTAGTGGGGATGGAGGTGAAGAAAAGACATATTTGCTGTAGTGGACGGAGGTGAAGAAAAGACATATTTGCTGTAGTGGACGGAGGGGAAGAAAAGACATATTTGCTGTAGTGGACGGAGGTGAAGAAAAGACATATTTGCTGTAGTGGACGGAGGTGAAGAAAAGACATATTTGCTGTAGTGGATGGAGGTGAAGAAAAGACATATTTGCTGTAGTGGATGGAGGTGAAGAAAAGACATATTTGCTGTAGTGGACGGAGGTGAAGAAAAGACATTTGCTGTAGTGGGGATGGAGGTGAAGAAAAGACATATTTGCTGTAGTGGACGGAGGTGAAGAAAAGACATATTTGCTGTAGTGGGGACGGGGGTGAAGAAAAGACATTTGCTGTAGTGGACGGAGGTGAAGAAAAGACATTTGCTGTAGTGGATGGAGGTGAAGAAAAGACATATTTGCTGTAGTGGACGGAGGTGAAGAAAAGACATATTTGCTGTAGTGGGGACGGAGGTGAAGAAAAGACATATTTGCTGTAGTGGGGACGGAGGTGAAGAAAAGACATATTTGCTGTAGTGGACGGAGGTGAAGGAAAGACGTATTTGCTGTAGTGGACGGAGGTGAAGGAAAGACATATTTGCTGTAGTGGGGATGGAGGTGAAGAAAAGACATATTTGCTGTAGTGGGGACGGAGGTGAAGAAAAGACATATTTGCTGTAGTGGACGGAGGTGAAGAAAAGACATATTTGCTGTAGTGGACGGAGGTGAAGAAAAGACATATTTGCTGTAGTGGGGACGGAGGTGAAGAAAAGACATATTTGCTGTAGTGGGCGGAGGTGAAGGAAAGACGTATTTGCTGTAGTGGACGGAGGTGAAGGAAAGACATATTTGCTGTAGTGGGGATGGAGGTGAAGAAAAGACATATTTGCTGTAGTGGACGGAGGTGAAGAAAAGACATATTTGCTGTAGTGGGGACGGAGGTGAAGAAAAGACATATTTGCTGTAGTGGACGGAGGTGAAGAAAAGACATATTTGCTGTAGTGGGGACGGAGGTGAAGAAAAGACATATTTGCTGTAGTGGACGGAGGTGAAGAAAAGACATATTTGCTGTAGTGGGGACGGAGGTGAAGAAAAGACATATTTGCTGTAGTGGACGGAGGTGAAGAAAAGACATTTGCTGTAGTGGACGGGGGTGAAGAAAAGACATATTTGCTGTAGTCGACGGAGGTGAAGAAAAGACATATTTGCTGTAGTGGGGACGGAGGTGAAGAAAAGACATATTTGCTGTAGTGGACGGAGGTGAAGAAAAGACATATTTGCTGTAGTGGACGGAGGTGAAGAAAAGACATATTTGCTGTAGTGGGGATGGAGGTGAAGAAAAGACATATTTGCTGTAGTGGACGGAGGTGAAGAAAACACATATTTGCTGTAGTGGACGGAGGTGAAGAAAAGACATATTTGCTGTAGTGGGGACGGAGGTGAAGAAAAGACATATTTGCTGTAGTGGGGATGGAGGTGAAGAAAAGACATATTTGCTGTAGTGGACGGAGGTGAAGAAAAGACATATTTGCTGTAGTGGGGACGGAGGTGAAGAAAAGACATATTTGCGGTAGTGGGGATGGAGGTGAAGAAAAGACATATTTGCTGTAGTGGGGATGGAGGTGAAGAAAAGACATATTTGCTGTAGTGGATGGAGGTGAAGAAAAGACATATTTGCTGTAGTGGACGGAGGTGAAGAAAAGACATTTGCTGTAGTGGGGATGGAGGTGAAGAAAAGACATATTTGCTGTAGTGGACGGAGGTGAAGAAAAGACATATTTGCTGTAGTGGGGACGGGGGTGAAGAAAAGACATTTGCTGTAGTGGACGGAGGTGAAGAAAAGACATTTGCTGTAGTGGATGGAGGTGAAGAAAAGACTTATTTGCTGTAGTGGACGGAGGTGAAGAAAAGACATATTTGCTGTAGTGGACGGAGGTGAAGAAAAGAGATATTTGCTGTAGTGGACGGAGGTGAAGAAAAGACGTATTTGCTGTAGTGGATGGAGGTGAAGAAAAGACACATTTGCTGTAGTGGGGACGGAGGTGAAGAAAAGACATGTTTGCTGTAGTGGATGGAGGTGAAGAAAAGACACATTTGCTGTAGTGGACGGAGGTGAAGAAAAGACATATTTGCTGTAGTGGATGGAGGTGAAGAAAAGACATATTTGCTGTAGTGGACGGAGGTGAAGAAAAGACATATTTGCTGTAGTGGGGACGGAGGTGAAGAAAAGACATATTTGCCGTAGTGGGCGGAGGTGAAGGAAAGACGTATTTGCTGTAGTGGACGGAGGTGAAGGACAGACATATTTGCTGTAGTGGACGGAGGTGAAGGAAATACATATTTGCTGTAGTGGATGGAGGTGAAGAAAAGACATATTTGCTGTAGTGGGGACGGAGGTGAAGAAAAGACATATTTGCTGTAGTGGGCGGAGGTGAAGGAAAGACGTATTTGCTGTAGTGGACGGAGGTGAAGGACAGACATATTTGCTGTAGTGGACAGAGGTGAAGAAAAGACACATTTGCTGTAGTGGACGGAGGTGAAGAAAAGACATATTTGCTGTAGTGGACGGAGGTGAAGGAAAGACATATTTCCTGTAGTGAGGATGGAGGTGAAGAAAAGACATATTTGCTGTAGTGGACGGAGGTGAAGAAAAGACATATTTGCTGTAGTGGGGATGGAGGTGAAGAAAAGACATATTTGCTGTAGTGGACGGAGGTGAAGGAAAGACATATTTGCTGTAGTGGGGACGGAGGTGAAGAAAAGACATATTTGCTGTAGTGGACGGAGGTGAAGAAGAGACATATTTGCTGTAGTGGGGACGGAGGTGAAGGAAAGACATATTTGCTGTAGTGGGGATGGAGGTGAAGAAAAGACATATTTGCTGTAGTGGGGACGGAGGTGAAGAAAAGACATATTTGCTGTAGTGGACGGAGGTGAAGAAAAGACATATTTGCTGTAGTGGACGGAGGTGAAGAAAAGACATATTTGCTGTAGTGGACGGAGGTGAAGAAAAGACATATTTGCTGTAGTTGGGATGGAGGTGAAGAAAAGACATATTTGCTGTAGTGGGGACGGAGGTGAAGAAAAGACATATTTGCTGTAGTGGACGGAGTTGAAGAAAAGACATATTTGCTGTACTGGACGGAGGTGAAGAAAAGACATATTTGCTGTAGTGGACAGAGGTGAAGAAAAGACACATTTGCTGTAGTGGACGGAGGTGAAGAAAAGACATATTTGCTGTGGTGGACGGAGGTGAAGAAAAGACATATTTGCTGTGGTGGACGGAGGTGAAGAAAAGACATATTTGCTGTAGTGGACGGAGGTGAAGAAAAGACACATTTGCTGTAGTGGACGGAGGTGAAGAAAAGACATATTTGCTGTAGTGGACGGAGGTGAAGAAAAGACATATTTGCTGTCGTGGACGGAGGTGAAGAAAAGACATATTTGCTGTAGTGGGGACGGAGGTGAAGAAAAGACATATTTGCTGTAGTGGACAGAGGTGAAGAAAAGACATATTTGCTGTAGTGGACAGAGGTGAAGAAAAGACACATTTGCTGTAGTGGACGGAGGTGAAGAAAAGACATATTTGCTGTAGTGGACGGAGGTGAAGAAAAGACATATTTGCTGTAGTGGGGACGGAGGTGAAGAAAAGACATATTTGCGGTAGTGGGGATGGAGGTGAAGAAAAGACATATTTGCGGTAGTGGGGATGGAGGTGAAGAAAAGACATATTTGCTGTAGTGGGGATGGAGGTGAAGAAAAGACATATTTGCTGTAGTGGGGACGGAGGTGAAGAAAAGACATATTTGCTGTGGTGGACGGAGGTGAAGAAAAGACATATTTGCTGTAGTGGATGGAGGTGAAGAAAAGACATATTTGCTGTAGTGGGGATGGAGGTGAAGAAAAGACATATTTGCTGTAGTGGACGGAGGTGAAGAAAAGACATATTTGCTGTAGTGGGGACGGAGGTGAAGAAAAGACATATTTGCGGTAGTGGGGATGGAGGTGAAGAAAAGACATATTTGCTGTAGTGGGGATGGAGGTGAAGAAAAGACATATTTGCTGTAGTGGATGGAGGTGAAGAAAAGACATATTTGCTGTAATGGACGGAGGTGAAGAAAAGACATTTGCTGTAGTGGGGATGGAGGTGAAGAAAAGACATATTTGCTGTAGTGGACGGAGGTGAAGAAAAGACATATTTGCTGTAGTGGGGACGGGGGTGAAGAAAAGACATTTGCTGTAGTGGACGGAGGTGAAGAAAAGACATTTGCTGTAGTGGATGGAGGTGAAGAAAAGACTTATTTGCTGTAGTGGACGGAGGTGAAGAAAAGACATATTTGCTGTAGTGGACGGAGGTGAAGAAAAGAGATATTTGCTGTAGTGGACGGAGGTGAAGAAAAGACGTATTTGCTGTAGTGGATGGAGGTGAAGAAAAGACACATTTGCTGTAGTGGGGACGGAGGTGAAGAAAAGACATGTTTGCTGTAGTGGATGGAGGTGAAGAAAAGACACATTTGCTGTAGTGGACGGAGGTGAAGAAAAGACATATTTGCTGTAGTGGATGGAGGTGAAGAAAAGACATATTTGCTGTAGTGGACGGAGGTGAAGAAAAGACATATTTGCTGTAGTGGGGACGGAGGTGAAGAAAAGACATATTTGCCGTAGTGGGCGGAGGTGAAGGAAAGACGTATTTGCTGTAGTGGACGGAGGTGAAGGACAGACATATTTGCTGTAGTGGACGGAGGTGAAGGAAATACATATTTGCTGTAGTGGATGGAGGTGAAGAAAAGACATATTTGCTGTAGTGGGGACGGAGGTGAAGAAAAGACATATTTGCTGTAGTGGGCGGAGGTGAAGGAAAGACGTATTTGCTGTAGTGGACGGAGGTGAAGGACAGACATATTTGCTGTAGTGGACAGAGGTGAAGAAAAGACACATTTGCTGTAGTGGACGGAGGTGAAGAAAAGACATATTTGCTGTAGTGGACGGAGGTGAAGGAAAGACATATTTCCTGTAGTGAGGATGGAGGTGAAGAAAAGACATATTTGCTGTAGTGGACGGAGGTGAAGAAAAGACATATTTGCTGTAGTGGGGATGGAGGTGAAGAAAAGACATATTTGCTGTAGTGGACGGAGGTGAAGGAAAGACATATTTGCTGTAGTGGGGACGGAGGTGAAGAAAAGACATATTTGCTGTAGTGGACGGAGGTGAAGAAGAGACATATTTGCTGTAGTGGGGACGGAGGTGAAGGAAAGACATATTTGCTGTAGTGGGGATGGAGGTGAAGAAAAGACATATTTGCTGTAGTGGGGACGGAGGTGAAGAAAAGACATATTTGCTGTAGTGGACGGAGGTGAAGAAAAGACATATTTGCTGTAGTGGACGGAGGTGAAGAAAAGACATATTTGCTGTAGTGGACGGAGGTGAAGAAAAGACATATTTGCTGTAGTTGGGATGGAGGTGAAGAAAAGACATATTTGCTGTAGTGGGGACGGAGGTGAAGAAAAGACATATTTGCTGTAGTGGACGGAGTTGAAGAAAAGACATATTTGCTGTACTGGACGGAGGTGAAGAAAAGACATATTTGCTGTAGTGGACAGAGGTGAAGAAAAGACACATTTGCTGTAGTGGACGGAGGTGAAGAAAAGACATATTTGCTGTGGTGGACGGAGGTGAAGAAAAGACATATTTGCTGTGGTGGACGGAGGTGAAGAAAAGACATATTTGCTGTAGTGGACGGAGGTGAAGAAAAGACACATTTGCTGTAGTGGACGGAGGTGAAGAAAAGACATATTTGCTGTAGTGGACGGAGGTGAAGAAAAGACATATTTGCTGTCGTGGACGGAGGTGAAGAAAAGACATATTTGCTGTAGTGGGGACGGAGGTGAAGAAAAGACATATTTGCTGTAGTGGACAGAGGTGAAGAAAAGACATATTTGCTGTAGTGGACAGAGGTGAAGAAAAGACACATTTGCTGTAGTGGACGGAGGTGAAGAAAAGACATATTTGCTGTAGTGGACGGAGGTGAAGAAAAGACATATTTGCTGTAGTGGGGACGGAGGTGAAGAAAAGACATATTTGCGGTAGTGGGGATGGAGGTGAAGAAAAGACATATTTGCGGTAGTGGGGATGGAGGTGAAGAAAAGACATATTTGCTGTAGTGGGGATGGAGGTGAAGAAAAGACATATTTGCTGTAGTGGGGACGGAGGTGAAGAAAAGACATATTTGCTGTGGTGGACGGAGGTGAAGAAAAGACATATTTGCTGTAGTGGATGGAGGTGAAGAAAAGACATATTTGCTGTAGTGGGGATGGAGGTGAAGAAAAGACATATTTGCTGTAGTGGGGACGGAGGTGAAGAAAAGACATATTTGCTGTAGTGGGGATGGAGGTGAAGAGAAGACATATTTGCTGTAGTGGGGACGGAGGTGAAGAAAAGACATATTTGCTGTAGTGGGGACGGAGGTGAAGAAAAGACATATTTGCTGTAGTGGGGACGGAGGTGAAGAAAAGACATATTTGCTGTGGTGGGGACGGAGGTGAAGAAAAGACATATTTGCTGTAGTGGACGGAGGTGAAGGAAAGACATATTTGCTGTAGTGGACGGAGGTGAAGGAAAGACATATTTGCTGTAGTGGACGGAGGTGAAGAAAAGACATATTTGCTGTAGTCGACGGAGGTGAAGAAAAGACATATTTGATGTGGTGGACGGAGGTGAAGAAAAGACATATTTGCTGTAGTGGACAGAGGTGAAGAAAAGACATATTTGCTGTAGTGGACGGAGGTGAAGAAAGGACATATTTGCTGTGGTGGGGACGGAGGTGAAGAAAAGACATATTTGCTGTAGTGGACGGAGGGGAAGAAAAGACATCTTTGCTGTACTGGACGGAGGTGAAGAAAAGACATCTTTGCTGTACTGGACGGAGGTGAAGAAAAGACATCTTTGCTGTAGTGGGGACGGAGGTGAAGAAAAGACATTTGCTGTAGTGGACGGAGGTGAAGAAAAGACATATTTGCTGTAGTCGACGGAGGTGAAGAAAAGACATATTTGCTGTAGTGGACGGAGGTGAAGAAAAGACATATTTGCTGTAGTGGACGGAGGTGAAGAAAAGACATATTTGATGTAGTGGGGACGGAGGTGAAGAAAAGACATATTTGATGTAGTGGATGGAGGTGAAGAAAAGACATATTTGCTGTAGTGGACGGAGGGGAAGAAAAGACATCTTTGCTGTAGTGGACGGAGGTGAAGAAAAGACATCTTTGCTGTAGTGGGGACGGAGGTGAAGAAAAGACATTTGCTGTAGTGGACGGAGGTGAAGAAAAGACATATTTGCTGTAGTGGACGGAGGTGAAGAAAAGACATATTTGCTGTAGTGGACGGAGGTGAAGAAAAGACATATTTGCTGTAGTGGGGACGGAGGTGAAGAAAAGACATATTTGTTGTAGTGGATGGAGGTGAAGAAAAGACATATTTGCTGTAGTGGACGGAGGTGAAGAAAAGACATATTTGCTGTAGTGGACGGAGGTGAAGAAAAGACATATTTGCTGTAGTGGACGGAGGTGAAGAAAAGACATTTGTTGTAGTGGACGGAGGTGAAGAAAAGACATATTTGCTGTAGTGGACGGAGGTGAAGAAAAGACATATTTGCTGTAGTGGGGACGGAGGTGAAGAAAAGACATATTTGCTGTAGTGGGGACGGAGGTGAAGAAAAGACATTTGATGTAGTGGACGGAGGTGAAGAAAAGACATATTTGCTGTAGTGGACGGAGGTGAAGAAAAGACATATTTGCTGTAGTGGGGACGGAGGTGAAGAAAAGACATATTTGGACGCTTGATGTTTTTGCTGTGAGGTCTCGGTGAGCGATGTAAATCTGCCATGTTGGAGAAAAGGGTCAGCGTGGATCAGAACTAACAGAGTCCCCCAAACAGCAGAATCACGGGCCTCTGCATGGAGGTGACTTCTGGAAGAAAGCCGGTGTTCTTGAGCCTGGTTCAGGTCCGAACAGCCGTTCTAAGTAACGACCAGAGCCTGGTTCAGGTCCGAACAGCCGTTCTAAGTAACGACCAGAGCCTGGTTCAGGTCCGAACAGCCGTTCTAAGTAACGACCAGAGCCTGGTTCAGGTCCGAACAGCCGTTCTAAGTAACGACCAGAGCCTGGTTCAGGTCCGAACAGCCGTTCTAAGTAACGACCAGAGCCTGGTTCAGGTCCGAACAGCCGTTCTAAGTAACGACCAGAGCCTGGTTCAGGTCCGAACAGCCGTTCTAAGTAACGACCAGAGCCTGGTTCAGGTCCGAACAGCCGTTCTAAGTAACGAGCAGAGCCTGGTTCAGGTCCGAACAGCCGTTCTAAGTAACGAGCAGAGCCTGGTTCAGGTCCGAACAGCCGTTCTAAGTAACGACCAGAGCCTGGTTCAGGTCCGAACAGCCGTTCTAAGTAACGACCAGAGCCTGGTTCAGGTCCGAACAGCCGTTCTAAGTAACGACCAGAGCCTGGTTCAGGTCCGAACAGCCGTTCTAAGTAACGACCAGAGCCTGGTTCAGGTCCGAACAGCCGTTCTAAGTAACGAGCAGAGCCTGGTTCAGGTCCGAACAGCCGTTCTAAGTAACGAGCAGAGCCTGGTTCAGGTCCGAACAGCCGTTCTAAGTAACGACCAGAGCCTGGTTCAGGTCCGAACAGCCGTTCTAAGTAACGAGCAGAGCCTGGTTCAGGTCCGAACAGCCGTTCTAAGTAACGAGCAGAGCCTGGTTCAGGTCCGAACAGCCGTTCTAAGTAACGAGCAGAGCCTGGTTCAGGTCCGAACAGCCGTTCTAAGTAACGAGCAGAGCCTGGTTCAGGTCCGAACAGCCGTTCTAAGTAACGAGCAGAGCCTGGTTCAGGTCCGAACAGCCGTTCTAAGTAACGACCACTGACAGTGAATATTGTTATGCTAACCAAATTTGACATGAAGATAAGATAGAGTGGGTTTGATTAAACACGTTTTACAGTCATGCTGCTCTAAAATGCTAAGGGTCAGTGTGACTGACAGTTCCTCCATCACTGCCATGGCAGAGTCGAGCCCCTCCAGTGTCAAGATGGCGGCGTTAACCCTTTGCCGTCATCTCTGCGATCCCGTTAAACCGGGATCAGTAAACCTGCGACGTCAGCTCTTGGTGAGCACATGGTTCTTGAAACCAGGGGATATTTGCTGACTGTCAGACTGCCACAGACAGGTGGTTTCTCCACCGATGGATTTTGGTTGAGTCTTTTCGTGTGACCTGAGCTTCTCCGTCTCCGTGACCTCCTGCTTCAGAGGTCCGTCTGTCCCCTGATCATGAGGAGTGAGTTGCTGTTCGTTCCTTCTGCTGCCTGGATGCAGTTTATTTGTGATAATACTCAAACACCAAAAACGCAGCCGGAAAAGAGGGACAGAAGGGAGATCAGACAGGTATCAGTCCACTACACAGTCCCAGCTGACCCACCACACAGTCCTAGCTGACCCACCACACAGTCCTAGCAGATCCACCACACAGTCCCAGCTGACCCACCACACAGTCCCAGCAGATCCACCACACAGTCCCAGCTGACCCACCACACAGTCCTAGCTGACCCACCACACAGTCCTAGCTGACCCACCACACAGTCCCAGCAGATCCACCACACAGTCCTAGCTGACCCACCACACAGTCCTAGCTGACCCACCACACAGTCCCAGCAGATCCACCACACAGTCCTAGCTGACCCACCACACAGTCCCAGCTGACCCACCACACAGTCCTAGCTGACCCACCACACAGTCCTAGCTGACCCACCACACAGTCCCAGCAGATCCACCACACAGTCCCAGCTGACCCACCACACAGTCCTAGCTGACCCACCACACAGTCCTAGCAGATCCACCACACAGTCCTAGCTGACCCACCACACAGTCCTAGCAGATCCACCACACAGTCCCAGCAGATCCACCACACAGTCCCAGCAGATCCACCACACAGTCCCAGCTGACCCACCACACAGTCCTAGCTGACCCACCACACAGTCCTAGCAGATCCACCACACAGTCCTAGCTGACCCACCACACAGTCCTAGCTGACCCACTACACAGTCCCAGCTGACCCACCACACAGTCCTAGCTGACCCACCACACAGTCCTAGCTGACCCACCACACAGTCCTAGCAGATCCACCACACAGTAGATAATAAAAACTGGACTTGCTCTCGTGTGATCAAATAACGTGGCTGTCCAGCAACTGTCAGCTTGGGTAGAGAACATGGCCTGCTAGCTAGCTAGCTATAAACATCTAGACCACATGTCTGGCCATTAGATCGCTACAACATGTAGTTAGCGATTACAACATTACAACAGAGACAGCCATTACAGCATACATTTAGCGATTTATCTTAACTTGAAAAAACTGCTCGGATTGTGGGCGGCACGGTGGCGCAGTGGTTAGCGCAGTCATGTCACAGCAAGAAGGTTCTGGGTTCGAGCCTCAGGGTAGGCCAACTTTGGAGGTCGTCCCAGGGTCGTCCTTTGTGTGGAGTTTGCATGTTCTCCCCGTGTCTGTGTGGGTTTCCTCCGGGGGCTCCGGTTTCCTCCCACAGTCCGAAGACCTGTAGGTCAGGTGAACCACCCATACTACATTGTCCCTAGGTGTGAATGTGTATGTGTGTGTGGGTGTGGGCCCTGTGTGATGGCCTGGCGGCCTGTCCAGGGTGTTGTTTACTTGTTTCAGTTCATGAATCTTTATTAGAATGACTCACAAGAACAGCGCACAGCATTATGGGTCTCAGATAATGTAACAGACCACTAGGTGTCGCTAAGTGCTCAATATCGACATCTATAACATCTTCCTTCCTTTAGATTAATGTTCTGTAAATACTTTGAACTCTTAATTTCTCAATAACTGTTGCATAATAACATAACTTATCAATAACTTCTTGTATCACATTGCAACATACATGGCATTAACTGTCAATTTCACAACTTCTCTCTTTCTTTCTTTTCTCTAACAATACTAATAATAACAGAATAGACCAACAGTCTTTTGTGAAGTTTCTTCATGTGTGTGCTGCCAATGTGTATGTGTGTGTGGGCATTAGTAAGGGCAGCGATCCGCCTACACCCTAGTCGAACCCACGTTCTCATGTATGTGTGCTTTAGTTGAACCTAAGTTCTCACAAAGTCACAAGTTCAGTCTTTGAGGTGGCCGTGAGAGGTGGCCACGATGTGAGTAGACTGCATGGCCTGGTGTGCTGCTGTGATACCCCGGTGTCCGGCACCGTCCAGACACCGGTGTACTCTGGGTGTGAGGAGCCAGACTGCTTGGTATGTGAGGGGCTTCCATCCCTTCTGGTTCGCCCTGGCCTGACCCATGCCCGGTCTCGGCTGACTTCCCAGTCATACTATGTCCCTGTTCAGGACTGTGCTGCTCAGGCATACTGACCTGTTGTGCTTCAGCTGAGCGCTCTGCCACCCGTAGATCCACACGGTTGCGCCTGTACAGTGTGCCGTTGACATCCACCACGAATGAACCAGGAGCGACTTTCTGGATGCATTGGCCCAGCGGCCATCTTCTTGTGCGATCACCTAGCAGTGGTTTCATTCTTATCCCATCTCCCACATTCAGCTCTGGGAGGTCCCTGGCAGATCTGTCGTAGGTCGATTTCGCCATCCACCGTTTCCGCCGCAGCTTCTCAGTCACTCCGACCACAACATGTGGCTGCAGCAGGCTGTCTGCAACCGGCAGTGAGGTTTTGAGCCTACGTGACATTAAGCGTTGAGCGGGGCTGCTGTCTAACCCCTCTGTGGGCATGTTGCGCCAGTGGAGGATGGCCATCCATACATCTGAAACATCTGCTTTTGCCCGCTTGCAGAGTGATTTCACTATCTTCACAGCCGCCTCGGCCTTGCCGTTCGATTTCGGATGTCGGGGGGAGGATGTGACATGGGTAAAACCCCAGCTTGTTGCAAACCTCCTGAATTGTTCACAAGCAAATTGTGGACCGTTATCTGTGATCACTTTGTCAGGCTGTCCATAACGCTTAAACTGGGCTCTGCAGCGCATAATGAGAGTGTCGGCCAAAAGGTCTGGCAGCTGGTCAATTTCCCAGTAATCCGAGTAGTGGTCTACCAGGATGAGAAAGTCTTTGCCGGCGTAGGAGTAGATATCCATGCTCACAGTTTGCCATGGACGTGTTGGTATCTCATGTGACATCATAGATTCCTTCTGCTGATTCTTTGCGTACTCATTGCATGCAGAGCAGTTGGACACAAAGTCCTTTATTTTGACTTTCATGCTCGGCCAGAAGAGGGTATTCCTGGCCCGTCTCTAACAGGCCTCGCCACCAATGTGGCTTGAGTGTATTGGCTTGAGTAGTTCTGCTCTCAAGGCCTTCGGGATAATGACATACTGTCCTCTGTACAGCACCCCATTTTGCAGATTCAGCTCATCCCGGAAGGGGCAGTATTCCCGCACTACCAGTGGGGTGTCCTCCTTGAAGTCCGGCCACCCATCCAGGATCACCGTCTTCAGCTCTTGGAGTACATCATCCGTGTCTGTGTGCTGTGTTATTTGGCGGAATCTGAAGGCGGTGACATTCAGGTGCTGAGCTTGGTCCAGCTCTGTCTGGTCGTTGTCCATGGCAAACACTGCATGTCGCACATGTGGGGTGTCTGACCCCTGGCGCGGCAGAGTAGCTCGGCTTAGAGTGTCACTGACGTACATTTGTGTCCCAGGCTTGTACACAACATGGAGGTTGTAACATTGCAGCTGCATCAACATTCCCTGAAGGCGTTGCGGTGCACTCAGGAGGGGCTTCTTGAAGATGGTGATCAGTGGTTTGTGGTCCGTCTCTGCGATGACTGTTTCTCTGCCGTATAAGTATTGGTGGAATCTTTGGCATGCGAAGACTATGCTCAAGCACCCTTTCTCGATTTGAGTGTAGTTTTGCCCTGTTTGTGTCAGGGCTCTTGAGGCAAAGGCCACAGGCTGTCCCCCTTGCAGCAAGCAGCATCCCAGCCCATTCATGCTGGCGTCGCTCTAGACTGTGACAGGCTTTGTGACGTCGTAGTATCTGAGAACAGGTGTGTTGGAGACCAGTTGCTTTATTTCCTGCACCGCATCCTCATGTTTGGGCAGCCAATGCCATTCTGTGTCCTTGTCCAGAAGTCTGCGGAGCGGCTCAAAGACCTCTGAGAGCTTTGGCAGGAATTTTGCAAGGTAAGTCACAAACCCAATGAAGCGTTGCACAGCTTTTGCATTCGTAGGTGTCGGCATCTCCAACACAGCCCATGTTTTCTCTGGGTTGGTCTTCAGTCCTTCCGAGGACAGTATGTGTCCGTGGAAGTGGACCGCTTGAAGTTTGAACTGCAGCTTGCGCTCGCTCAGTCTCAGCTTCACGGCTCTGCATCGCTCCACGAGAGCACGCAGGTTGTTGTCATGGTCCTGTTCCGCTTCCGCCTCTGTGTCGCCACACCCAACCACCAGGAGGTCATCGGCTATTGGTTCAATGCCAGCCAGGCCTGCTAGCAGTTCGTGCTGTTTGCGTTGATAGATCTCCGGTGCCACAGAGACACCGAATGGGAGTTTGAGCCACCTCATGCAGCCCCACGGCATCCAGAAGGTCGTCAGACGGCTGCTTGCGTCGTCGAGCTTGCACTGTGGAAAGGCGTTGCGAGCATCCACCAATGTGAAGACACGAGCCTTGGGTAGCTTGTACAACACATCTTCCAGCGTTGGCATGTGGTAGTGAGACCTCAGCAGTGCTCGGTTAAGGGGTTTGGGGTCGATGCACTGTCTTATTTTTTCTGGTTTTGCGACAGTCACCATATTAGTTATCCACACCGTGGGCTCACTCACTGGTGTGATGTTGCCTGCTCTGATCCACCACACAGTCCTAGCTGACCCACCACACAGTCCCAGCTGACCCACCACACAGTCCTAGCTGACCCACCACACAGTCCTAGCTGACCCACCACACAGTCCCAGCAGATCCACCACACAGTCCCAGCTGACCCACCACACAGTCCTAGCTGACCCACCACACAGTCCTAGCAGATCCACCACACAGTCCTAGCTGACCCACCACACAGTCCTAGCAGATCCACCACACAGTCCCAGCAGATCCACCACACAGTCCCAGCAGATCCACCACACAGTCCCAGCTGACCCACCACACAGTCCTAGCTGACCCACCACACAGTCCTAGCAGATCCACCACACAGTCCTAGCTGACCCACCACACAGTCCTAGCTGACCCACTACACAGTCCCAGCTGACCCACCACACAGTCCTAGCTGACCCACCACACAGTCCTAGCTGACCCACCACACAGTCCTAGCAGATCCACCACACAGTCCCAGCAGATCCACCACATAGTCCCAGCTGACCGACCACACAGTCTCAGCATATTCACCACACAGTCCCAGCAGATCCACCACACAGTCCCAGCAGATCCACCACACAGTCCCAGCTGACCCACCACACAGTCCCAGCAGATCCACCACACAGTCCCAGCTGACCCACCACACAGTCCCAGCTGACCCACCACACAGTCCCAGCTGACCCACCACACAGTCCAGCAGATCCACCACACAGTCCCAGCAGATCCACCACACAGTCCCAGCAGATCCACCACACAGTCCCAGCTGACCCACCACACAGTCCCAGCTGACCCACCACACAGTCCCAGCAGATCCACTACACAATCCCAGCAGATCCACCACACGGTCCCAGCAGATCCACCACACAATCCCAGCAGATCCACCACACAGTCCCAGCAGATCCACCACACAATCCCAGCAGATCCACCACACAGTCTCAGCAGATCTACCACACTGTCCCAGCAGATCCACCACACAGTCCCAGCAGATCCACCACACAGTCCCAGCAGATCCACCACACAGTCCCAACAAATCCACCACACAGTCTCAGCAGATCCACCACACAGTCCCAACAAATCCACCACACAGTCCCAGCAGATCCACCACACAGTCCCAACAAATCCACCACACAGTCTCAGCAGATCCACCACACAGTCTCAGCATATTCACTACACAGTCTCAGCAGATCCACCACACAGTCTCAGCATATTCACTACACAGTCCCAACAAATCCACCACACAGTCTCAGCAGATCCACCACACAGTCTCAGCATATTCACTACACAGTCTCAGCAGATCCACCCACAGTCTCAGCATATTCACTACACAGTCCCAACAAATCCACCACACAGTCTCAGCAGATCCACCACACAGTCTCAGCATATTCACTACACAGTCCCAGCAGATCCACGGCCCTCAGGAGCCCTGCTGCTTTCTCTACATCAAAGCAGATGAGTCCAATATCTCCCTGTCTTCCCCTCCTCTCCTCCTCTCCTCCTCTCCTCTTCTCCTTCTGTCCTTCTGTCCTGTCATCAATACTTTTGATTTCCATCTCTCTTCCATAATGAGCATCGGAGAGACGGACAGAGGGATGAAGCCATATTGATGTTTTTAGGGTCATGGCTGTCATTAACATACTGCTGCTCAGTCTGTCAAGGATTGGAACACACACACACACGCATGCACACACACAGGCACACGCACACACACACACACACACACACACACACAGACACACACACGGTCGGCTCATTCAGGCAGTCGTTCCATCATCAAACACAGACAGGCATGCAGCTTGTCTGCACACAGGTGGAGCCAGATACACACATTTAATCACCACAAAGACAGACACACACAAGTGTTCCTACTCTCCATACAGAGACACACACGGACACACAAACATGCACCTGCAGTCACTCTCCCTCTCTCTCTCCCACTCTCCCTCTCTCTCTCTCTCTCTCTCTCTCTCTCTCTCTCTCCCTCTCCCTCTCCCCCTCTCTCCCTCTCTCTCCCTCTCTCTCTCTCTCTCCCTCTCCCTCCCTCCCTCCCTCTCTCTCTCTCCCTCCCTCTCCCTCCCTCTCTCTCTCTCTCTTTCTCTCCCTCCCTCTCTCTCGCTCTCTCTCTCTTTCTCTCCCTCCCTCCCTCCCTCTCTCTCTCCCCCTCTCTCTCTCTCCCTCCCTCTCTCTCTCTCTCTCTCTCTCTCTCTCTCTCTCTCTCTCTCTCTCTCTCTCTCTCTCTCTCTCTCTCTCTCTCTCTCTCTCTCTCTCTCCCTCTCCCTCCCTCCCTCCCCTCTCTCTCTCTCCCTCCCTCTCCTCCCTCTCTCTCTCTCTCTTTCTCTCCCTCCCTCTCTCTCGCTCTCTCTCTCTCTCTCCCTCTCCCTCCCCTCCCTCCCTCTCTCTCTCTCTCCCCTCTCCCTCCCTCTCTCTCTCTCTCTTTCTCTCCCTCCCTCTCTCTCTCTCTCTTTCTCTCTCTCTCTCTCTCTCTCTCTCTCTCTCTCTCTCTCTCTCTCCCTCCCCCTCTCTCGCTCTATCTCTCTCTCTCGCTCTCTCTCTTTCCCCCCCCCCCCCTCTCTCTCTCTCTCTCTTTCTCTCCCTCCCTCTCTCTCGCTCTCTCTCTCTCTCTCTCTCTCTCTCTCTCTCTCTCTCTCTCTCTCTCTCTCTCTCTCCCTCCCCCTCTCTCGCTCTATCTCTCTCTCTCGCTCTCTCTCTTTCCCCCCTCCCTCTCTCTCTCTCTCTCTCTCGCTCTCCCTCCCTCCCTCCCTCCCTCCCTCTCTCTCTCTCCCTCTCACACACACACACACACACAGATTAGCAACACCGATTTGTAGTCAAGGTGTAAGCATGGCTGCAGACGGGGTTAGAAGTGGACTACTTGACATGAGTGGACCGTCTGGAGGCGGTTCTCAGGTTCTGCTCAGTAAAACACTGAGCAGAACCTGAACACGCCGTCCATCTTCCCGTCAGTCCGCTGTGTAGACATGGGACCGACATGGGGACAACATCAGGACTAGCGTCCTAACAAGTCACACGCTCTTCCTAGTTGGTCTGTTCACTGGGGTTGCAGCAGTGGGGTGTGTGTGTGTGCGTGCGTGTGTGTGTTTGATGTGAGATAAGATGAAGATGAAGATGAAGATGAGATGAAGGCTATTCGGCCCTGTAGAGATGTTGTAGTTTGATCGATGGCGGTGGGTTACGGACACCCTTCTCAAAATGGCCGCCCCTTGTTGGCCCGGTTGGGTTCATCAGAAGCTGTTGTTGCTTCACCTTTCACACGTGCTCCGTGTCGTCACAGCGC
>NC_079226.1:3294102-3304102 GCF_029633865.1 Lampris incognitus
GGCCTGGCGGCCTGTCCAGGGTGTTGTTTACTTGTTTCAGTTCATGAATCTTTATTAGAATGACTCACAAGAACAGCGCACAGCATTATGGGTCTCAGATAATGTAACAGACCACTAGGTGTCGCTAAATGCTCAATATCGACATCTATAACATCTTCCTTCCTTTAGATTAATGTTCTGTAAATACTTTGAACTCTTAATTTCTCAATAACTGTTGCATAATAACATAACTTATCAATAACTTCTTGTATCACATTGCAACATACATGGCATTAACTGTCAATTTCACAACTTCTCTCTTTCTTTCTTTTCTCTAACAATACTAATAATAACAGAATAGACCAACAGTCTTTTGTGAAGTTTCTTCATGTGTGTGCTGCCAATGTGTATGTGTGTGTGGGCATTAGTAAGGGCAGCGATCCGCCTACACCCTAGTCGAACCCACGTTCTCATGTATGTGTGCTTTAGTTGAACCTAAGTTCTCACAAAGTCACAAGTTCAGTCTTTGAGGTGGCCGTGAGAGGTGGCCACGATGTGAGTAGACTGCATGGCCTGGTGTGCTGCTGTGATACCCCGGTGTCCGGCACCGTCCAGACACCGGTGTACTCTGGGTGTGAGGAGCCAGACTGCTTGGTATGTGAGGGGCTTCCATCCCTTCTGGTTCGCCCTGGCCTGACCCATGCCCGGTCTCGGCTGACTTCCCAGTCATACTATGTCCCTGTTCAGGACTGTGCTGCTCAGGCATACTGACCTGTTGTGCTTCAGCTGAGCGCTCTGCCACCCGTAGATCCACACGGTTGCGCCTGTACAGTGTGCCGTTGACATCCACCACGAATGAACCAGGAGCGACTTTCTGGATGCATTGGCCCAGCGGCCATCTTCTTGTGCGATCACCTAGCAGTGGTTTCATTCTTATCCCATCTCCCACATTCAGCTCTGGGAGGTCCCTGGCAGATCTGTCGTAGGTCGATTTCGCCATCCGCCGTTTCCACCGCAGCTTCTCAGTCACTCCGACCACAACATGTGGCTGCAGCAGGCTATCTGCAACCGGCAGTGAGGTTTTGAGCCTACGTGACATTAAGCGTTGAGCGGGGCTGCTGTCTAACCCCTCTGTGGGCGTGTTGCGCCAGTGGAGGATGGCCATCCATACATCTGAAACATCTGCTTTTGCCCGCTTGCAGAGTGATTTCCCTATCTTCACAGCCGCCTCGGCCTTGCCGTTCGATTTCGGATGTCGGGGGGAGGATGTGACATGGGTAAAACCCCAGCTTGTTGCAAACCTCCTGAATTGTTCACAAGCAAATTGTGGACCGTTATCTGTGATCACTTTGTCAGGCTGTCCATAACGCTTAAACTGGGCTCTGCAGCGCATAATGAGAGTGTCGGCCAAAAGGTCTGGCAGCTGGTCGATTTCCCAGTAATCCGAGTAGTGGTCTACCAGGATGAGAAAGTCTTTGCCGGCGTAGGAGTAGATATCCATGCTCACAGTTTGCCATGGACGTGTTGGTATCTCATGTGACATCATAGATTCCTTCTGCTGATTCTTTGCGTACTCATTGCATGCAGAGCAGTTGGACACAAAGTCCTTTATTTCGACTTTCATGCTCGGCCAGAAGAGTGTATTCCTGGCCCGTCTCTAACAGGCCTCGCCACCAATGTGGCTTGAGTGTATTGGCTTGAGTAGTTCTGCTCTCAAGGCCTTCAGGATAATGACATACTGTCCTCTGTACAGCACCCCATTTTGCAGATTCAGCTCATCCCGGAAGGGGCAGTATTCCCGCACTACCAGTGGGGTGTCCTCCTTGAAGTCCGGCCACCCATCCAGGATCACCGTCTTCAGCTCTTGGAGTACATCATCCGTGTCTGTGTGCTGTGTTATTTGGCGGAATCTGAAGGCGGTGACATTCAGGTGCTGAGCTTGGTCCAGCTCTGTCTGGTCGTTGTCCATGGCAAACACTGCATGTCGCACATGTGGGGTGTCTGACCCCTGGCGCGGCAGAGTAGCTCGGCTTAGAGTGTCACTGACGTACATTTGTGTCCCAGGCTTGTACACAACATGGAGGTTGTAACATTGCAGCTGCATCAACATTCCCTGAAGGCGTTGCGGTGCACTCAGGAGGGGCTTCTTGAAGATGGTGATCAGTGGTTTGTGGTCCGTCTCTGCGATGACTGTTTCTCTGCCGTATAAGTATTGGTGGAATCTTTGGCATGCGAAGACTATGCTCAAGCACCCTTTCTCGATTTGAGTGTAGTTTTGCCCTGTTTGTGTCAGGGCTCTTGAGGCAAAGGCCACAGGCTGCCCCCCTTGCAGCAAGCAGCATCCCAGCCCATTCATGCTGGCGTCGCTCTAGACTGTGACAGGCTTTGTGACGTCGTAGTATCTGAGAACAGGTGTGTTGGAGACCAGTTGCTTTATTTCCTGCACCGCATCCTCATGTTTGGGCAGCCAATGCCATTCTGTGTCCTTGTCCAGAAGTCTGCGGAGCGGCTCAAAGACCTCTGAGAGCTTTGGCAGGAATTTTGCAAGGTAAGTCACAAACCCAATGAAGCGTTGCACAGCTTTTGCATTCGTAGGTGTCGGCATCTCCAACACAGCCCATGTTTTCTCTGGGTTGGTCTTCAGTCCTTCCGAGGACAGTATGTGTCCGTGGAAGTGGACCGCTTGAAGTTTGAACTGCAGCTTGCGCTCGCTCAGTCTCAGCTTCACGGCTCTGCATCGCTCCACGAGAGCACGCAGGTTGTTGTCATGGTCCTGTTCCGCTTCCGCCTCTGTGTCGCCACACCCAACCACCAGGAGGTCATCGGCTATTGGTTCAATGCCAGCCAGGCCTGCTAGCAGTTCGTGCTGTTTGCGTTGATAGATCTCCGGTGCCACAGAGACACCGAATGGGAGTTTGAGCCACCTCATGCAGCCCCACGGCATCCAGAAGGTCGTCAGACGGCTGCTTGCGTCGTCGAGCTTGCACTGTGGAAAGGCGTTGCGAGCATCCACCAATGTGAAGACACGAGCCTTGGGTAGCTTGTACAACACATCTTCCAGCGTTGGCATGTGGTAGTGAGACCTCAGCAGTGCTCGGTTAAGGGGTTTGGGGTCGATGCACTGTCTTATTTTTTCTGGTTTTGCGACAGTCACCATATTAGTTATCCACACCGTGGGCTCACTCACTGGTGTGATGTTGCCTGCTCTGATGTGCCTGTCTAGCTCTTCCTTGACCTTCTCCCTCGACGCTACCGGAACATTTCGAGGTGCGCACTGTACAGGAGATACATTTGGATCCAGCTCGAAGTGTATTTCGCCTGGGACTGACTCAATTGGGTCCTTGAAGACATCAGTGTAGTCATTTAACAGCTGATCTTTTGTGAGGGGCGCGCACTGACCTGCTTCTACTTTGTTCAGCTCCTCGGGGATTGTGAATGTAATTAGGCCCAGACGCTCGTATGTGGCCCCTGAGAGGAGAGGCTCCTGCTGAGTTTCGACTATCTCAAAGAGATAGTTCCGGGTGACAACTTCTCTTTGGTCTTGCTGCTCATAACATTACAAGTGGCACCTGTATCTAGCTGACATGCTTGCCTTTTCTTGTTCAAACGCAGGTGCACGAACCATTTGAGCCCCTTTGATTTCATATTGCTGATGCATTTTGTGGCAAGGAACATGTCATCCGTATCTGCGTCCCCTTCCCCTTGCTCAACATCTTCCAGCACATCCACCTTCTTTGTCTTGCTACTAGCCTGCCTGACATACTTTGGCAAAGTGGTTTGAAACGCCGCATGTTCTGCGTGTGTTACCGTAGGCTGGGCGTTGCTCTCTGCCCCGCTTGTGGTTGTTTCCACAGTATCTGCACGGTAGATACTGTAGATCTCTTCCTCTCTTGTCTTGAGTTTTACGTCTCTCGTTGTGTTTGTCTGCTGTGTTTACACTGTCCGTCGACACTTGTGGGCTCTCCATACTTCTCATGCGCTTCTCTGTCAGTTCTGCAAGACGACGTATTTCCACCGCTGACGGCAGCATCAGCTCTCGCTCGCGCAGCACACGCCTTCTGGTGTCCTCCCTTGCGACACCGAGCACGAGCCTGTCTCGAATCATGTCGTCTTTCAGCCCACGAAACTCACACGACGCAGCTCTTCCCCGTAGTCCGGTTAGGAAACTGTCTATTGGTTCATCAGCCTCCTGTTTGCAGCACCCAAACATACATCTTTCCTATATTACATTTTTCACCAGCTTAAAATGCTCCCCCAAAGCCTTTAGGGTGGCAGCAGGGTCTGTCTTTTGCTCTTCAGTCAATGCTACGTTGTGCATAGCAACATGACGGCCCTCGTTACCCATTAGCCGTCTCAGCGAGGCTGCCTGTACTGCCTTCGCCTTCTCCTTTAGACCAGTGGCTAACAACAAGTCCTCAAATTCCGCACGGAAACCCTCCCAGTTCTTCGCCCAATCCCCGGACATCTGCATGCCCTCTGGTGCTGGAATAGCATTGCTCGCCATGGCGTTTGTTAACTAGCCATTAGCTAGACCACTTCTGACGCCATGTTTCTGTTCATGAATCTTTATTAGAATGACTCACAAGCACAGCGCACAGCATTATGGGTCTCAGATAATGTAACAGACCACTGGGTGTCGCTAAGTGCTCAATATCAACATCCATAACAGGTGTCTCCCCGCCTGCCGCCCAGTGACTGCTGGGATAGGCTCCAGCACCCCCGCCACCCTGAGCAGGACTAGCGGTTTGGTTGATCGGTGGATGGCTGCGTGGGTTGTTTCCTCATCGTCTGACATTGCTCGTCTCGTACAATCTCCAAATGTGCGGCTGCAGTTGGAGTCACCAAGTTTCTTCTGAAACTTCACCGTCCCCCCGCTGGAAGTTTACACGGCCTTCTTCCAAACCACAGCTCCGGCTCACGTTTCATCCATGTCATTTCCTTTACGGTATAACGAGGTGCCTGCAGGGTGCCTGTAATGAGTGCGTGTGAATAGACGCCCACATTAGTAATTTATGCACAACGCTGGTAAATTATGCACTTTTTTATTTTGCAATTACAAAACATTACAAGAAGCATTTATACACAGCGGTACATACATAAACGGATACAGTGAAAACACGTGCCGGGGGAGGGGATGCACATTATAAAGATGCCACCAGCACCGACTCGGTAGTGTGACAGCACATGAGTACTACAGCTGTGTAGTACTCCCTCCTGTCACAGTGCCGGAGGACCTGCTAGTATCCACGTACTCTCCAGGCTCGTTTCTGAATGCGGGGAAAGAAGGTTCAGAATTTCTAAATTTACATTTATGAATCTGACAATTGGCAAGTAGAAATACAAGATTTACAATAAAAAACTCAAAGAAGTACATGTTCAGAGGTAAAGGACAGATCGGCAGTACTGTGTATTTAATAAAGTGAAGGACGTCAGCCCAGAACTTTTTAGTATGTGTACAGTACCAGAATAGATGCAGGGCAGGTTCCGGCAGAGTAACACCAAATGAGCAGCCGACATCAGGATCATGTTTAAGCCTTGTACGATGTCGTTTGGCAGGGTAGACTCTATGATTTCTCTCACTCTGTCAGGCGTTTGAGGTGAAGTCCAAGCTCTTTTCCAGGGGGTGTTTCCCACAAAGGAATTGTACATAAGGTATTGAGACGATCTCTTTGGAATGAAGCGCCAACACATCTAGCTCTACTCTTGTGATGAGAACACAGTTGACCGATTCCAGATTGTGTAGCGGGAACAACAGAAACACGTCAGCTTGAGCCTCTCATCAGCATCAGAGCACCAGAAGGAACGGCATCACAAACAATTGCATGCTCCTTTGGAGGGACTGGTATTTAAAGTGTTGATAAAAACTCAGAGTAATTCAGTAATTAATGCACAATGTGCTCCCTTGCGTTGTTGTTCGACAGCATTGACGCAACCCTCCTCATGAATATGTATGCAGCTTTGATTCAAGGTCTCTCATTGGCCACAACCAGAAAAAGCACATTGTAATTTTTGTTGTGTAAACGCGTATAAACATAGCGCGTTAACACGACCAAACTCGACGTGTTAACACGCATTTTAATATCTGGTTAACATGGAATTTCCAAAATGTTCCGTGCTCAGATGGCCAACCATGTATTAGGATCATGTCTGTCACAGTGTGGATGTGTCAGTGTTCATCTTTATCAGGGCTGGGCAGTAATTAAGTATCGTCATTTGTCATCTTTCAGTGGTATCGTATGGGGAGGAAACTCAGATAATGTTATGTTGAAATACACAATTTTGTTGTGGAAATTCATACAGCAGGAGCACGACGGAATACATACGCGTTGAATGAGAGGGAGGACAGTGGAATGATGAGGATGCAAGGAGTAGAGGTGACGACGGTGTATGAGTTTAAATACTTGGGGTCAACTGTCCAAAGTAACGGGGAGTGCAGAAGAGAGGTGAAGAAGAGAGTGCAGGCAGGGTGGAGTGGGTGGAGAAGAGTGTCAGGAGTGATGTGTGACAGAAGGGTACCAGCAAGAGTTAAAGGGAAGGTTTACAAGATGGTAGTGAGACCAGCTATGTTGTATGGTTTGGAGACAGTGGCACTGATGAAAAGACAGGAGGAGGAGCTGGAGGTGGCAGAGATGAAGATGATAAGATTTTCATTGGGAGTGATGAAGAAGGACAGGATTAGGAAGGAGTATATTAGAGGGACAGCTCAGGTTGGACGGTTTGGAGACAAAGCAAGAGAGACAATATGGAGATGGTGTGGACATGTGTGGAGGAGAGATGCTGGGTATACTGGGAGAAGGATGCTGAATATGGAGCTGCCAGGGAAGAGGAGAAGAGGAAGGCCAAAGAGGAGGTTTATGGATGTGGTGAGGGAGGACATGCAGGTGGCTGGTGTGACAGAGGAAGATGCAGAGGACAGGAGGAGATGGAAACAGATGATCTGCTGTGGCGCCCCCTAACGGGAGCAGCCGAAAGTAGTAGTAGTAGTAGTAGTAGTAGTAGTTGTGGAAATTCATAAGAATGTAGTATCTACAATGTATTCCAAGGTGAGGTGCCAAATATGTGAGGGTGTATCACCTGAAAAGCGGTCTGGCGTGACATTATACGTCACATGACCCTGTAGCGACCCTGTACTGTTGGGAGTGCTGATTGGAAGAGCCAGGCTATCGGCTCCCTGCTCTCTGCCAATCACGGCAGTGCACGTTATGGCGGTCAGTGTGCGTGCCTGTGGTTGGCGGAGGAGGGGAGGGGGGGCTGGTCCGCTGGTTACTGATTGGTTCCGTTGTTTCTGCGCGAGGGGAGCGATGGCGGGCGAGCTGTTGAGATAATGGCGGTGTGGCCGACGACAGCCGAGAATAAGGACGGCGTTGGGTCGTCAGTTTGGAGCGGTTTCATAGCGTGTACAAGGCGGTGATCTGCGGAAGCCCGGTTCAGACCGCTAGTAACGGTCTGTGGTAAGACACGGAGACGGGTGAGCCGCTGTGGCGCCCCCTAACGGGAGCAGCCGGAAGTAGTAGTAGTAACTGTCTATGATACTGGTAATATCGCCCAGCAGCAGTCTTTATTAAACGAGTGAATTTACCGAAATAATACGGTCACCATCTTAACTTTGAGCTGTCTTTTGTAAAAGGTTAAGTTTCATTTGTCTCGGTGGCCGAACAATCCGTCTGTTACGTGTCTTCTCTCTGACCGGAACTGCCCTGCTCCCTGCTTCCTGCTCGGCGGGCGTGTCCCGCGCTGAGCGAACAGACCCGTGTCCGTTTTTCTCTCTTAGTTTGGGGGGGGGGGGACACGGACCCAGACCCAGACCCGGACCCGGACCCAGACCCATAGGGGCATTAGTTTAAATGACTTTTCAAACGAATTCAAAACGGCATCTTTGTATAACCGGCGTGTCTGTTCCTCGGCCATCCTTTAAGTCCTGAATAGACACGAGTAGAGGTCAGCAGTGAGGCGGATGAAAAACCCGGAAACTCCCCGAGTCTTTTCTTCTTCTTCTTCTCCCCAAGTGTACAGAGCCGGTTACCCCGCTCGTACCCACACCCGGCTTCCCACCCGCAGACACCGCCAGCTGTGTCTGTAGGGAAGTCCGACCAAGCCGGAGGTAACACGGGGATTCGAACCGGAGACCCCTGTGTTGGTGGGCAGCGGACTAGACCGCTACACTACTCACTCGGACGCCTCCCGGGGTCTTTGTTGTGTTCGTCTTTTTCTTCCTCTGGATGTTTGCCGTCTGTTTTCCGGGGGTAGACGTCTGTTTTACCTGACCCGGAGCTTCACTCCCATTAGAAGCCACATGTGGCCAGCAGGTGGCAGTAGCTCTCCACCACAGAACGAGAAGAAATGCCCTCTTCAGCTATTCCTCCGTCTGTCTTTCTTTGACCGTCTTTCTGCATGTCAGTCAAAAAAATGGTGTTAAATGAGAATTCAAACTGTTTTTTACTTTCTTTTCTCTCCTTCTCCATCCCTGTTTTTGATCTGTTTTTCTCCTCTGTCTTTAATTCTGTTTTCTTTTTTCTCTTTTGTTTATTGTTTACTCTCTTCTTTCTTTGGTTTTATATGGATTTCTCCTACATGGGGATCTCTCTCCCTCTCCCTCTCAATTTTCTGTTTCTGTTTGGCTCCATCATCATCATCATCATCTCTCTCTCTCTCTCTCTCTCTCTCTCTCTCTCTCTCTATATATATATATATATCATGATGTGTGTTTTACACAGATCTCTGTATCTGGCTTACTCCTACTCTTGAATTAATTCACTTTTCATGAAATCCCTCACTTTGATCTTTCTCTATTTTCTCTCTTTTTTGTTTTGTTTGTGTTCATCCATTCATTTATGTTCATTCATTATTTGAACTCTTCTTTTTGTCTCACTGCACTATGTCCACTTTTCTCTCCCCTCCTTTATGCTGCTTTACCCCCCCCCCCTTCTCTCTTTCTCTCACACACCTCGTATTCCGTCATGGTGATTTGTCAGATGTGTGTGTGTGTTTGCTATGTGAGTCTCAGTGAACAGCAGTGGATTTATTCACAGTATATTCTGTTTGTCAAGATTTAAGTTGTCTCTCCCTCTCTTTCCATTCCTCTCTCTCTCTCCCTCTCCATCTCTCACTATCTCTTCCCCCACCACCTCATGTACTCCTCTGTCTTGACAATCGAAAATCAACTTATGGAGACTAAATTGTCTCCCTCTCTCTGTTTCCCTCCCAGTGTTTTGTGTCTCAGCTGGATTCCTTCATCGTGTGGTTGCAGAGCGCTCTGGACAGCACAGATAACTGGACACAACCCCGACATGACCTGGACAGCCTGAGAATCTACCTGGAGACACACCTGGTGAGAGGACACACACATACACACACACACACACACACACACACACACACACACACACATACACACACCTAAATACACACGGATACAGAAACAATACAAACATAAAAATATAAATATTTACACAAATATTCACAATAGCAAGTGTGTATAGTTATGCTCACTTACACACACACACACACACAAACACACACACAGATGACATTTGCATACATTTGCATTGCCTTCCAAATAAGCATAACACTTCCTCCCTGCAGAAAGCATCTTCCATATGTATATATGGAGATATGGATATGTGGCGGTATGGAGATGTCTGTCTATATATTTATTTATCCAGTTCGGGTGTTTACATGTGGCGGTATGGAGACGTCTGTCTATATATTTATCCATATATTTATTTATCCAGTTCGGGTGTTTACATGTGGCGGTATGGAGATGTCTGCCTATATATTTATATATGTATTTATCCATTTTGGGTGTTTACATGTGGTGGTATGGAGATGCCTGCCTATATATTTATTTATATATGTATTTATCTAGTTTGGGTGTTTACATGTGGCGGTATGGAGATGTCTGCCTATATATTTATATATATATGTATTTATCCAGTTCGGGTGTTTACATGTGGCGGTATGGAGATGTCTGCCTATATATTTATATATGTATTTATCCAGTTTGGGTGTTTACACGTGGCGG
>NC_079226.1:3309102-3314953 GCF_029633865.1 Lampris incognitus
AAAGGCTCTCTCCGCGTTACAGAGTGATTCTGTATCTCCGGCTTGTGTCACCACGGAGGAGGGTGGGGACAGAGCATAGTTTCCGGTAAGGCGTGTCCTTGACAGAATGTAAGGGGTGTAGCAGCAGGCGTAGGCTTGTTAGCGGCTGTTCTCGCGGCCGTTCTAGCAACTACTATCTTGCATTTAGAAATCCCCAGACGAGTGGTAGGCGGAGCTCTCCGATTGTCTGGTCTTGTGAGACTACAGTTAACCAGACAGCTGGATTTATAGAGGGTACTTACAGAACCAGTCTGCTGTGTCAGCTCCCTGTTCAGGAAGGCCGATGTCCTATCTACACCATGTCTTGGTGAGGGACAGCTGACACACGTCTGAATCTCTGATTTCCCCAACAAGATTTGTAGAATACAGTCTCTACTTTTTGATATTCATTCAATTTATGTTATGTATTGGTTGTATTTTCTGTCGTGAGTGTAAAGCACTTTGTCACTGAGTGTTTTTAAAAGTGATTATAAATCAAGTTTCCTTACCTACTTTGTCTCTAAAGCAGTTAGAAGACTCTGCCAAAGTTTCCCATCCTGAACCTCAAGTAACGGCTCTGCACGCACACACACACACACACGCACACACACACACACACACACACACACACACACACGCACACACACACACACACGCATGCGCGCGTGCGCGTGCCTCCCGTTATTAGAGTTGCATGCGGCGGAGCTGCTCTGCATGCCTTATCGTCATGTGATTGATGGCTGGCTGTTCTATTCTTATCGATTCTATACTCTCCATATTTTAAAGAGGGGAAACAGAAGTGAATCCACGGCAGAATAAGGTGATGAGTTACGATGGCTCATTGATACCCCGGCTAATCTAGCCAAACATAATTCATTCCCCTGTTCCAGATACACAGACAGTCACGGCTGTGCTGCGTGTATAACCCCTAGATATATTGAATGTTTATTAGCCGTTGTGCGATATTTCCACTGCTTATCTGCACATTATATACTGCAGGCTGCAGTTATGCTGTGTAAAATCACTCAGACATGAGATTTGAAGTAGTTTATGAAATAGTCTGTGGTTTGTGAAACAAAGGTGATTGTAGAAATCGGATCTTCATTGATATTACAGCGTTCGGCTGGTGTTTCTGAAGAGGTATGTCAGTAGTTTATCAGTGAAATGTGATGTATGAGGAAAAGGGAACCCAGACAGTGGGAGCATCAATCAAGATATGAAGTTTGGTTTTGATAGAAGAAAATTATGGTCTTCTGGTTTTTTTATGCAATTTGCTGGGTTCTGACAGGGTTAAGGATATTATTATTGTTATTATTATCATTATTGTCATTATTGTAATAATAGTTTATTGTCTCTAGCTACTGAAAATAGTTTTTGATTAAATATTTTGTAGTTATAATTCAATTGACAACGTGAATTGAATGCAGGGTATTTATGACTGGACTGAAGTCTTATTCGAGGACACTTTCATTAACTCTTATTTATCCGTATTCATTTAATAAAGCACCGTGCCTTTATCTGCAGAGCGCTGGTTCAGGTTTGGCCGCAGGGAATTGTGTCCATGTAGTTTTGAAACACATGCTTTGCTCAGAGGCACATCAAGTCAGGTCAATTTTATTTGTATAGCCCGTTATCATAGATTACAAATTTGCCTCAAGGGGCTTTACAGCAACACAACATCCTGGCCTTAGACCCTCACATCAGATAAGGAACAACTCCCTTAAAAACCTTTAACTGGGAGAAAAAATAGGAAGAAACCTCAGGGAGAGCAACAGAGGAGGATCTCTCTCACAAGACGGACAACGTGCCATGGATGTTGTGTTTACACAATTTGCACAATACAACCCTGAAAGAGGATGAAAATGGACTGCATAAATATATATATATATATATATATATATATATATATATATATATATATATATATATATATATATATATATATAGTGCTTTTCTAGTCTACCAACCACTCAGAACGCTTTACAGTGTATACCTCACATTCACCCAGTCACACAAACATTCATACACTGATGGCGGAGGCTGCCATGCAAGGTGCCAACCTGCTCATCAGGAGCAGTTAAGGCCAAAATGCTTCTATACGCTGGCTTTTAAGCCAGAGGGTGCTGCTCGGATTGTATCCAACACGAGCAAAAGATTTTATGTATATGTCACCAACACAGCTGCCCGCATCAGATATGAATTCCTCTTCACTGGCTCCAAGTCCACTCTCAGCCAATTCAACAACCTTGCACTCACCATCGATAGCACTACTGTCTCTCCTTCCTCTCAGGCATGCAACCTTGGTGTGATCCTTGATCCCACCCCCTCCCTTGAGCCACATATCTGCCAAATGGTCAAATCCTCCTTCTACCACCTTCGCAACATTGCGAAAATAAGATCCTCTCTCACACGCCCTGCTGCTGAGATACTGATCCATGCCTTCATCTCCTCCCGCCTTGATTACTGCAACTCACTCCTCTATGGCATCAGTGCTAGCTCTATCAAGAGACTCCAACTGGTCCAGAACGCATCCGCCGGACTCTTAACTTTCACCAAATCCTGGCACCACATCACCCCAGTCCTAAAAGACCTCCACTAGCTACCCATCTCCCACCGGATCAATTACGAAATCCTGGTTCTTACTTATGAAGCCCTTCACAAACTGGTTCTCCCATACCTCACCGACCTCCTCTCCCCCTACCAACCCTCTCGGTCCCTCAGATCCACCTCAGCCTCCCTTCTCTCTACCCCCAGGGTCCAACCTCCGTGGCTTTGGTGACCGAGCCTTCTCCAGGGCAGCTCCCAGGCTCTGGAACTCACTTCCTCAAATCATTAGAGACTCGGATCCCTCCCACTCTTCCAATCCCGTCTCAAGACACACCTTTTCTCCATTGCCTTCTTGTGCCCCCCCCCCCCCCCACCGTCCTCTTGTCCACCCCTGGTCTAGGGCAGGCTGGGGACCGAGCGCTCGACCTGTCCCCTCCCTCAGCTCCCTCCCCAACTTTCTCCTCAAGCGCATCGGACACTGCTGCAGTCTGCCCACATTCAGGTCAATGGTCGGGACTCACCTCTTCAGACTTCATCTGTGATTGATGTGATTTATGATGTTTGTTTTTCTTTCCCTTTTGTATCTGTCCAACTCAGAGAGTACTGCTGGCGTCGTGTGTGGCTGCCGCTTTTCCCTCTCGTAGCCCCCCTTCCCATCCACCCCTGTATGTCTGTGTTATGTTTATCTGTCGTCTTGTTTCACCCCGTTTATTGTAAAGCCACTTTGAGTACTAGAAAAGCGCTATATAAGTGTATTATTTATTTATTATTATTATCAGGAAATCCACGAGTCCGGAGCAGTGGCACTTTGTCAGGTCAGAACACAGTCCTGCAGATCATGGGACACGCCAGCAGCTTTGTTGAAACACACCAACTGATTTAAAGGCCCAGCCTTCTTGTCCAGAGATGCATGCTTACAGCCAGAGACCTTTGCCCTCATAGAACCTAATGCAGATGCAGACATATGCCCACAGGTCACAGCTTTCACTACCAAAGCCCTTGAAAGTGAGCTTGGCTCACGCGGGTTTGAATGCTTCTCCAGTTGGAAAGCTCTCTGTCGAGCTATAGCCAAGCTAATCCACAAGGTCAGGTCCTGCACAAAGAACTCAAAACAATAAGACAGATGAGGTGACACAAGCAAAAGGTAGTTATCATCTGAAATGCACAGCATGATGAAGAGATGAAGTGTCTTTCCAGAAGTGGTGTTGTCTCAAAAGTTAGTGCTCTAAGAAAACTGAGCCCCATTGTTGCTGCAGAGGGCCTGCTGAGAGTTGGGGGGCAAATACCTTCAGTCGATGAACCCTGGGAAGAGAAACATCCTATCATTGTCCCCAAAACATCACATAGCTACCTTGTTAGTGAGACATTACCACAAACAGGTCGCACATCAGGGAAGACATCTTACAGAAGGTGCTGTTCGCTCTGCCGGTCTGTGGCTAATTGGGGGCAAGAGGCTGGTGTCAAGCTTTATACATAAATGTGTGATCTGTAACAGGCTGAGAAGAAGAGCAGGAGAGCAAATAATGTCAAACTTACCTGCTGAACGAATCATCCCAGTTCCTCTTTTCACAAATGTAGGCGTTGATGTGTTTTGTCCATTGATCATCAACTGACGACGTACCCGAGGAGGCAGTGTAGAGAATAAGAGCTGGGCTGTCATCTCCACTTGCTTAGTTACAAGGGCAGTCCACATTGAAGTACTTGACTCTGTCATCTTCAAGCTTTGTGAATGCACTAAGGAGGTTCACAGCTGTTCGTGAGCCAGTCCACCTCTTCCGTTCTGACCAGGGAAAAAACTTTGATGGGGCATGCAAGGAATTTAAGATAAACTCTAAGGACCCTGAACTGACAGCTTACCTCCAAGACCAAGGCAGCACCTGGAAGTTCAACTCTCCCCACTCCTCACACATGGGTGGAGTGTGGGAGCGGATAATAGGTGTTGCTCATAGAACATTGGATGCGCTACTGCTAAAGACATGCCTCTCGTCTGTCTCACAAGGTTCTAGTCACACTTATGTCGGAAGTTATGGCTATAATGAATGGCAGACCTCTGGTTCCTGTGTCATCTGACCCAGACATGCCAGCTGTCCTCACCCCTGCTATGCTTCTGACGCGGAAAATTGAGACAGTGTCACCAACCCCAGGAAATACGACCTCAAGGACCTCTACGGCAAGCAATGGAAGCAGGTTCAGACTCTGGCCGACTCTTTCTGGAAACGCTGGTATCAAGAATATCTGACATCACTCCAACCAAGGCGGAAGTGGCACGCGGACAAACCAAACTCGAATGAAGGAGATGTTGCGCTTCTCAAGGATGCACAAGTCAAGAGGAATAAATTGCCTATAGAAGTGGTGGTTAACACAATTCCCAGTCAAGACAAAAAAGTTCGCAAGGTGGATGTGAAAGTGGTCAAGCAAGGCACTCAGAAGGTGTACTCTAGACCTATCTCTGAAGTTCTGTTACTCATGAGAGGGACATAGTGTTATAATTTATTGTAACAGGCAGGGAGTGTGTTGTCTGGCTGCAGGAGTGTTGTGGCGGTGTTTGGGGTTGATTGCAATTTTGCAGTTGCCTTTAGAATTGTGCCTGTACGTTTGCCATAGCCCATGCGGAAGTCACAATATGTACAACAGACACAGTATTGACCTCTCATTGTCTGGACATAAAACGTTTGCCTGTAAGTGTTTTCACGTTCAGTTCTCTCATAAATGTTTACAGAGACACAACTCATGAAAATCAGTAATAATAAGAGAAAGTCCGTTGCGTAGCCATATGCTAACCGCTAGCATGCCAAGGGAATTGCAGTGTAAGTTAGCCCGAAGCTAGCCACTAGTGCGGCAGTGGAAGTTACAGTGTAAGTTAACCTGAAACTAAACGCATCAATTTGTAGGCAGTTTGTTTCATAATTACATCGTTTTGTGTACAAATAGTGGATGTAGTCGTCTGGTTTGAGTTTTGTATGAAATTGACATGTATTTTGTTCCTGATTTTATCTCGATGTTTAGTTTTACAAGATTGTCTTGAGTAAAGGCTTTAAACGGAACCTGTTATCTGTCTGCCGAGCTAGCAGGCTGGACACGACATGTTATAGCAGGGGCAGAACAGAGAGAGAAAGGCAGGCTTTGGCTTTGGGGGGGGGGGTAGATAACGGCAGTGACCAAGAAGTGGGATCAGAGAGTTTGAAGGCAAGGTGTCCGAAAGAATGAGCAGCATTAATGAAAATGGTGGTTGTTTTAAGGTCTTTTCTGTAAACAGCAACACCACCTCCCTCCCCGCCCCCCAAGA
>NC_079226.1:3315153-3327653 GCF_029633865.1 Lampris incognitus
TGGATTTTCTTTTTCTGTAAATGTTGTAAATAGTGTGCAGTGTTATGTTTGTTAGGTGATTACAGTATTTGGTTCATTTAAAGAGGGCTTTAGGGGTTTTAAGAAGTTTTTTGTGTGATTTTTTTTTTGCGGATGCCGGCGTTTCACTGGTTGGCGTCATGGCAGCAGACTTGGAGTTCACCTGGCTGACCAGTAAGCATGGCATTAAGACATCACCAGACTGACCAGGAAGCATGGCATTAAGATATCACCAGACTGACCAGGGAGCATGGCATTAAGATATCACCAGACTGACCAGGAAGCATGGCATTAAGATATCACCAGACTGACCAGGAAGCATGGCATTAAGATATCACCAGGCTGACCAGGAAGCATGGCATTAAGATATCACCAGACTGACCAGGAAGCATGGCATTAAGATATCACCAGACTGACCAGGAAGCATGGCATTAAGATATCACCAGGCTGACCAGGAAGCATGGCATTAAGATATCACCAGGCTGACCAGGAAGCATGGCATTAAGATATCACCAGACTGACCAGGAAGCATGGCATTAAGATATCACTAGGCTGACCAGGAAGCATGGCATTAAGATATCACCAGACTGACCAGGAAGCATGGCATTAAGATATCACTAGGCTGACCAGGAAGCATGGCATTAAGATATCACTAGGCTGACCAGGAAGCATGGCATTAAGACATCACCAGACTGACCAGGAAGCATGGCATTAAGATATCACCAGGCTGACCAGGAAGCATGGCATTAAGATATCACCAGACTGACCAGGAAGCATGGCATTAAGATATCACCAGACTGACCAGGGAGCATGGCATTAAGATATCACCAGACTGACCAGGAAGCATGGCATTAAGATATCACCAGACTGACCAGGAAGCATGGCATTAAGATATCACCAGGCTGACCAGGAAGCATGGCATTAAGATATCACCAGACTGACCAGGAAGCATGGCATTAAGATATCACCAGACTGACCAGGAAGCATGGCATTAAGATATCACCAGGCTGACCAGGAAGCATGGCATTAAGATATCACCAGGCTGACCAGGAAGCATGGCATTAAGATATCACCAGACTGACCAGGAAGCATGGCATTAAGATATCACTAGGCTGACCAGGAAGCATGGCATTAAGATATCACCAGACTGACCAGGAAGCATGGCATTAAGATATCACCAGACTGACCAGGAAGCATGGCATTAAGATATCACCAGGCTGACCAGGAAGCATGGCATTAAGATATCGCCAGACTGACCAGGAAGCATGGCATTAAGATATCACCAGACTGACCAGGAAGCATGGCATTAAGATATCACCAGACTGACCAGGAAGCATGGCATTAAGATATCACCAGGCTGACCAGGAAGCATGGCATTAAGATATCACCAGACTGACCAGGAAGCATGGCATTAAGATATCGCCAAGCTTCCCTTGTTGTGTGGAAGACTGTTTTGGCTGTAGCTGAAGTTGTTGGACCCAGCAGCATCAAGTCTGTGGCTAGAATGAACAGAGCTGTGGTGATTTTTCTGGATGAGGTTGACAAAGTGCAGAAGGTAGTTAGAAACGGAATTGTAGTGACTGAATCGTTTTAACGCCGCTTGCCACTCCCACAAAAACATAATCCTGTCTTAACATGCCCCCGTTTATTGGGGGATGAGATACTGGTTAGAGAATGGTCAAGATACAGGAAAGTTGTTTCCACGATGAGAAGAGTAGTGTCAGGGTTTAAATCAGCCCAGCTGCAGCATGTTGTTTCTCACAGACCTTTTTTTTAATATGGTTCTTAATAACAGGAGTGAGGAACTGAATCTGGTGTTCAAATTAAGAGTTGATGATTTTGATTACATTCTGTTTGCAACATCAGAAACTGCAAAATGTTTTGGTTGTGGTAAGGGGGGACATCTGATCAGGGCTTGTCCAGAAAAACTATCTGGTTCTTCTGAGACAGCTGAAGAGGCAACAATAGGAGAACAGAACCAAACTAAAAACAATGATGAAACAGGCTCAGGCAGCAAGGATGGGGTTGCTGATGAACAGAAAAGTCAAACCAGTGCCATTAATGAGAAGTCACACAAGAGTGATGAAAAACAGGAGAACACAAGTAGAGTTCACTAAAACAGTCAGGAATGTGAGGGGTGAATCAGCAGGAACGTGAGGATGACAATGGTGGAACTGTGGCAGGGGGTGTCTTGGCTGACGATGAAGAGGCTGACATGGGAGTGTGAAGAGGCCAGTCAGAGTACCACGATGTAAGAGAAAACCCAAAAGTATTCAAAGTGGTTCACAGGGGAAAAAAAGGTGGCAGTTTGTAAAGAAGAAGAGAAACAGCCAGCCAAACAGAAACCAGCTGAGGACTTAGTCCAGTATGGAAGAAGATGGTGGGGCTTATAGTGACAGTGAAATAAAACCTGCTGCAAAGAAACATGGAAACCACAGGGAAGCACAGGCTTATGGGCTAGAAGAAATAAAACAGTTCCTACAGAAAAAAAAACATGAAGGGTGTGAGAGTGGAAGACTACTTCTCAAATAAAGACATATTTCTGGATTCAGCCAGCTCTCAGATGAGCAGGAAAGGAAAGGGAGGCTTTAAGCCCAATTTTTGCTCCAAATGTCTGCTAGCCGACATAAGAAAATGTGTCGTGTACACGACGGTCCTGGGAGACAGAAAAAGTGTCTCTCATGACGTCAAAATTGTCGAGAGACATCTGTCTGCTTGCCGACATTTGGAGTATAAATTGGGCCCTTACTGATCAGGAGATTTACAGACTGAAGAAGATTGTTCAGAAACTCAGACAGGAACTCAACAATGATGATGACGAAACAGATTAGGGAGTATTGTATCAACTCTAACTTAAAGTTGCTGTTTTTTAGACTCGTCTTTTTTCTCATTCTTATGAGCAATTTTAAAAGTGGTACTCTTAATCTAAATGGGACAAGAGATTTCAGTAAAAGAGTTGTTTTGTATGAGCTGATGAAGTTAAAAGGTATTGCTGTCATGTTTGTTCATGGAACACAAAGTGACAGTGTAAGTGAATCTGAATGGAGGGCAGAATGGAATAGAGAAGTTGTTATGAGTTATAAGAGCTCCACAAGTGTGGGAGTGGCCGTTCTCTTCTCTAAGAGGTTCTTACCTACTTCCTGCAAGATAGATCAAGTGGTAGAGGGCAGGTTCATGGTGGTTAAAGCCAAGTTTGAGTGTTATACTGTGACTTTTGTTAATGTTTATGTTCCTAATATAGGGCATGACAGAGTTCTGTTTTTATAAACTTTGAATAACAGTCTGAATAATTATAACTGTGTTGATTAGTTTTACTAGGGAGGAGATTTTAATTGCACCCAACGTGATTAGACAGGAATCATATTGAGTCTAATTATCCTTCACAGTGTGAATGGAGTGAATTAATTCAAACACATGTCTTAGTAGATATATGGAGAAGATTTCATGGCATTAACAGACAATATACTTGTGCTCATACTAGTGATCATTTCATTTCTTTGGCTAGGTTAGATTGATTTTACTGTTTCAAACATCAGTTCAATGTTTTGAAAATGTGTAAGATCGTACCTGTAGGTTCCACTGATCATGCCCTGGTTATGTGATGGTTTAGTTGTAAACATACAACCCAAGAGTGCATACTGGCATTTTAACACTGCTTTAACTTTTGATCTTAATTTTAAGGATGTTTTAGAGTCTTTTGGAATAATTTTAGAACTAAAAAACAAGACTTCACATCACTGAGACAGTGGTGGAAATATGGTACAGTAGAGATGAAGCAGCTCTGTTAACAGTACACTCTCAATGTTACTAAGGCCATTACCCAGTCTATGAGTGATCTGGAGATAGAAATAGTGGAACTTCAAAGATTAGTAGAATCCACAGGAAATCGAGGACATATTGAGGTCCTCAAACAGAAAAGAAGAAAGAAAACGCTATTCTTGCAGACCTCAAGGCGCTTTAGTCCGATCAAGATTTCTGAGTGTTAATCAGATGGATGCGCCATCCAAATTCTTCTTTGGTCTTGAGAAGAGGAATGGTCAGGGCAGGTTTATTCATGACACAAGAAGGTAGTTAACAGATCTGAAAGAAATACAGCGCCAAGCAGTGGAGTTTTATTCAAAGCTGTACAGCAGTGAGTGTGAGGAGAATGAGGAGATGTTTGCTTCTTTTGCTGAGGGCCTGCCAAAGATCTTTAAAGAAGACAGTGGTTAGCGCTGTCACCTCACAGCAAGAAGGTCCTTGGATCGAACCCTGGGGTTGTCCAACCTTGGGGTCATCTCAGGTCGTGCTCTGTGTGGAGTTTGCATGTTCTCCCCGTGACTGCGGTGGGTTTTCTCTGGGTGCTCCAGTTTCCACCACCATCAAAAGGGCATGCATGTTAGGATTAATACCCCTGTCTGTGCCCCTGACCGAGGCAATGGCAAGTCGAACTGGAGTTGGTCCCCGAGTGCTGCACGGCGGCTGCCCACTGCGCCTAGCTACACAGCTAGGATGGGTTAAATGCAGCACATAATTACCCTGTGGCGATCGTTAAAGTATATCAAAATCAAAAATGTAAAATTCATCTGAAGAATCGCTGGTACTGTCAGAACTGCATGCAGCTTTGCGGGGCATGGATGGAGGAAAGACGCCTGGCATTGATGGTCTTCCAGTGGAATTTTATAAGACTTTCTGGTATGAAATCGGATAAGACTTGTTGTCTGTGTTTAATGAAGGTCTTAAGAAAATATTGTTGCCTTTAAGCTGCAGAAGAGCAATAATAACTTTACTGCCAAAGAAAGGAGACCTCCATGATATTAAGAATTGGCGTCCAGTTTCATTCCTTTGCCCTGACTACAAGCGCCTGTCCAAAGCTCTGGCCAATAGACTGAAAGAAGTGATGGCTCAAGTCATGCATCAGGATCAGACGTACTGTTTGCCTGGTAGGTCCTAGCTCAAACATTGTGTTTTTAATTTGAGATGTTTTGGAAGTCTCCATTTCATTGGGTTTTGATATTGGTCTCATTTCATTGGACCAAGAGAAGGCTTTTGACAGGGTTGAACACCTCTACCTCTGGAAGACTATGAAGTGTTTTGGCTTCAGCCCAGGTTTTATTGCCATGATCAAGGTTTTGTACCAGAATATTGTGAGTGTACTGAAGATAAATTGAGGTTTGGGTGTCCCTTTCTAAGTAAAGAGGCAGTCATCATGGCTGCTCTCTCTCAGGAATGTTATATGCTATTTCTATTGAACCATTGTTGTACAAAATTAGGATTCGTATTGAGGGATTGCCTTTACCAAACTGTCATACAAGACTGATTTTGTCATCTTAGCAGATGATGTAGTAGTCCTTGTCAAAAATCAAGCAGATGTTGACAAACTATATAAAGTTGTAAATTAATTTTGTATGATTTCAACTAGGGCTGGGCAATTAACTGAACATGTATCGAAACCGACATTAAGAACCTGTCACCAACTTAATCCTGCTCACGTCGGTTAAATTGGTTAATAATTTCCCCAATGCGTGCATCCATGAACTGTCCCTTCAAAAAAATACTATGTTGTGTTTAGTCATGTACCTCCGCCCTGTCCAACTAACGTTAGTCCGAGTTTACTCAAAGCAAGCTGGCAGCATGGATGACATGAGTGCTGACACTGAGCCAACACATAGGCCTAAACCTGAGCAGCTTATACCTAAAGAGAATGCCATGTCCGTCGTTTGGACACATTTCGGCTTCAGTGAGGACGACACAGAACAAAAAGAAGTCAAATGTAAACATTGCGGAAAAACTATTTCAGTGACCAACAGTAACACCACCAATTTGTTTTATCGCTTCGAACACAATCACATTACTGAATATGAAGAGTGCATGGCTCAAAAAAAGAGATCGACAAATGCCAAAGTGCTTCCACAAAGCAGCTGTCGCTAACACAAGCATTTACAAATGCTACACAATATGCAAAGGATTCAAGAAGATGGAAAGAAATAACTGATGCCATTGCATATTAAATCATGAAGGCCCTGTCTCCCGCAGCTACTGTGGAACATAGTGGGTTTAAACATCTTGTTAAAACCCTCTTTAAAAGATACGCCGTGCCATCGCCCAAATATTTTTTCCCAAACAGCGATGGCCAACATGTACAAAACATGTGGTGAGAAGGTAGCTGCTGAACTACAACCTGTTGGGTACTTTGCAGCCACGTCTGGTCTCTGGTCAGGTAGGACGATGGAGCCATACTTGAGCCTTACGTTGCACTACACTGACGATGAATGGAACCTGCGATTTCAACTGATTTTGATTTCAACTGTTCGTAAATAGCCATAAATAGTTCATCTGTTTATGTTTCCTTAAATTATTTAAAAATCACAAACATAAGATATGCTTCATTAAAAAGAATATCCCTGCAGTTCATCATATTTACAGTACTGACTTTGTCAGAGAACTATGAGGCTAGTGTAAAAAAAAAGTGTATAAAATAAATAATCGTTCATTAATCGTAATCAAGGTAAAAGTTTGAAATGATCGGGATATTGATTTGAAGTCATATCACCCAGCCCTAATTTCACCTGCGAAGGTTAATTGGAAAAAATGTGAAGCATTAGCAGTTGGAAATTGGAGTGGTGGTTTTCTGTGCCTGCCAGGGAATTTGTCGTGGAAAAGAGATGGGTGTAAATATCTGGGAGTCTTCCCTGGTAATGCGTTCATGGTCAAGAAAAGGGAGGGTGTGTTGGGAAAAATTGAGCGGAGACTGAAAAAATGGAGGTGGACATTGCCTCAGATGTCCTTTAGAGACATGGTGCTGATAGCCAATAATTTAGTAGCCTCTGCAGCGTGGCATAGGTTGGCTTTTATGGAACCACCTGCTGGTTATATACAGAGACTACAAGTGGTCTTAATAATTTTTTTGGGGACCGACTACATTGGGTACCCCAAAGTGTGCTTTTCTTGCCCAAAGAAGAGGGAAGTCAGGGTCTGGTGCACTTGGCAAGTAGAGTGGCGGCTTTCAGCTTACAATTTGTGTAAAAGTATCTTACAAGGTCTGTTGATATTAAAAAGGAGTAGCAAGTGCCATTCTGAGGCGAACTAATGGTTTGGGTCTTGATTCGGGTTTGTTTCTGATGGATTCTAAATAATTAAATTTGTCTGAACTACCTGTTTTCTATCAAGGAGTCTTCAAAGCACTGAGTCTGTTCAAATGGAAAAGAAAGGAACCTACTGTTCCTCTGTACTGGTTATTAAAGGCACCTGTCATTCCTAGAGCCAGGTTGGACATACAGGGCAGTTCAATACCAGGCCTCACTCTAACACCCTGCAACACTGGGACTGTAACACTGAAGGACATAGTGGATGTAGCTGGACCTGGTCTGATGGACACAAGCGCTCTTCTCATCTGAGGCAGAAGTCCATTCATCACACTAGGAAGATATTAACTCATTGGGCTGAGAGACTGACTGATGCTGAACAGAAACTGTTGCAGGACTACTATGTAAAGGAGGAAACTTCTGATCAGGATGATCATTTTTCCAGATTTGGAACTTTCTCCTGGAATTAATGACTGCACTAGACAAATTTTAAATGTTAAAAATACTGATAATCTGGATTTATATTCAGATATATGACGTTGAGCGCAAATGATGACGTTGAGCCTGTATGGAGAGTAAATGATAATGTTGAGCCTGTATGGAGAGCAAATGATGACATTGAGCCTGTATGGAGAGTAAAAGATGACATTGAGCCTGTATGGAGAGTAAAAGATGACATTGAGCCTGTATGGAGAGTAAATGATGACGTTGAGCATAAATGATGATGTTGATCCCGTATGGAGAGTAAATGATGACGTTGATCCTGTATGGAGAGTAAATGATGATTTTGAGCCTGTATGGAGAGTAAATGATAATGCTGAGCCTGTATGGAGAGTAAATGATGATGTTGAGCCTGTATGGAGAGTAAATGATAATGTTGAGCCTGTATGGAGAGTAAATGATGACGGTGAGCCTGTATGGAGAGTAAATGATAATGTTGAGCCTGTATGGAGAGTAAATGATGACGTTGAGCCTGTATGGAGAGTAAATGATAATGTTGAGCCTGTATGGAGACTAAATGATGATGTTAAGCCTGTACGGAGAGTAAATGATGATGTTGAGCCTGTATGGAGAGTAAATGATGACGTTGAGCCTGTGTGGAGAGTAAATGATGATGTTAAGCCTGTATGGAGAGTAAATGGTGATGTTAAGCCTGTATGGAGAGTAAATGGTGATGTTAAGCCTTTATGGAGAGTAAATGGTGATGTTAAGCCTGTATGGAGAGTAAATGATGATGTTAAGCCTGTATGGAGAGTAAATGATGATGTTGAGCCTGTATGGAGAGTAAATGATGATGTTAAGCCTGTATGGAGAGTAAATGATGACGGTGAGCCTGTATGGAGAGTAAATGGTGATGTTGAGCCTGTATGGAGAGTAAATGATAATGTTGAGCCTGTATGGAGAGTAAATGATGATGTTAAGCCTGTATGGAGAGTAAATGGTGATGTTAAGCCTGTATGGAGAGTAAATGGTGATGTTGAGCGTGTATGGTGAGTAAATGGTGATGTTAAGCCTGTATGGAGAGTAAATGATGACGTTGAGCCTGTATGGAGAGGAAATGATGACGTTGAGCATGTATGGAGAGTAAATGATGACGGTGAGCCTGTATGGAGAGTAAATGGTGATGTTGAGCCTGTATGGAGAGTAAATGGTGATGTTGAGCCTGTATGGAGAGTAAATGGTGATGTTGAGCCTGTATGGAGAGTAAATGATGACGTTGGGCCTGTATGGAGAGTAAATGATGACGGTGAGCCTGTATGGAGAGTAAATGATGACGGTGAGCCTGTATGGAGAGTAAATGATGATGTTAAGCCTGTATGGAGAGTAAATGGTGATGTTAAGCCTGTATGGAGAGTAAATGATGATGTTGAGCCTGTATGGAGAGTAAATGATGATGTTAAGCCTGTATGGAGAATAAATGATGATGTTGAGCCTGTATGGAGAGTAAATGGTGATGTTGAGCCTGTATGGAGAGTAAATGGTGATGATAAGCCTGTAGGGAGAGTAAATGGTGATGATAAGCCTGTATGGAGTGTAAATGGTGATGTTGAGCCTGTATGGAGAGTAAATGGTGATGTTGAGCCTGTATGGAGAGTAAATGATGACGGTGAGCCTGTACGGAGAGTAAATGATGATGTTGAGCCTGTATGGAGAGTAAATGATGACGGTGAGCCTGTACGGAGAGTAAATGATGATGGTGAGCCTGTACGGAGAGTAAATGATGATGTTAAGCCTGTATGGAGAGTAAATGGTGATGTTAAGCCTGTATGGAGAGTAAATGATGACGGTGAGCCTGTATGGAGAGTAAATGGTGATGTTGAGCCTGTATGGAGAGTAAATGATGACGGTGAGCCTGTATGGAGAGTAAATGTTGACGTTGAGCCTGTATGGAGAGTAAATGATGATGTTAAGCCTGTATGGAGAGTAAATGATAATGTTGAGCCTGTACGGAGAGTAAATGATGATGTTGAGCCTGTATGGAGAGTAAATGATGACGTTGAGCCTGTATGGAGAGTAAATGATGATGTTAAGCCTGTATGGAGAGTAAATGATGACGGTGAGCCTGTATGGAGAGTAAATGATGATGTTAAGCCTGTATGGAGAGTAAATGGTGATGTTGAGCCTGTATGGAGAGTAAATGATGACGTTGAGCCTGTATGGAGAGTAAATGATGACGGTGAGCCTGTATGGAGAGTAAATGATGACGGTGAGCCTGTATGGAGAGTAAATGATGATGTTAAGCCTGTATGGAGAGTAAATGATGACGGTGAGCCTGTATGGAGACTAAATGGTGATGTTAAGCCTGTATGGAGAGTAAATGATGACGGTGAGCCTGTATGGAGAGTAAATGATGATGTTGAGCCTGTATGGAGAGTAAATGATGATGTTGAGCCTGTATGGAGAGTAAATGATGATGTTGAGCCTGTATGGAGAGTAAATGATGTTGAGCCTGTATGGAGAGTAAATGATGATGTTGAGCCTGTGTGGAGAGTAAATGATGATGTTAAGCCTGTATGGAGAGTAAATGGTGATGTTAAGCCTGTATGGAGAGTAAATGGTGATGTTAAGCCTGTATGGAGAGTAAATGATGATGTTGAGCCTGTATGGAGAGTAAATGGTGATGTTAAGCCTGTATGGAGAGTAAATGATGATGTTGAGCCTGTATGGAGAGTAAATGATGATGTTAAGCCTGTATGGAGAATAAATGATGATGTTGAGCCTGTATGGAGAGTAAATGGTGATGTTGAGCCTGTATGGAGAGTAAATGGTGATGATAAGCCTGTATGGAGAGTAAATGGTGATGTTGAGCCTGTATGGAGAGTAAATGATGACGTTGAGCCTGTACGGAGAGTAAATGATGATGGTGAGCCTGTACGGAGAGTAAATGATGATGTTAAGCCTGTATGGAGAGTAAATGGTGATGTTAAGCCTGTATGGAGAGTAAATGGTGATGTTAAGCCTGTATGGAGAGTAAATGATGACGGTGAGCCTGTATGGAGAGTAAATGGTGATGTTGAGCCTGTATGGAGAGTAAATGATGACGGTGAGCCTGTATGGAGAGTAAATGTTGACGTTGAGCCTGTATGGAGAGTAAATGATGATGTTAAGCCTGTATGGAGAGTAAATGATAATGTTGAGCCTGTACGGAGAGTAAATGATGATGTTGAGCCTGTATGGAGAGTAAATGATGACGTTGAGCCTGTATGGAGAGTAAATGATGATGTTAAGCCTGTATGGAGAGTAAATGATGACGGTGAGCCTGTATGGAGAGTAAATGGTGATGTTAAGCCTGTATGGAGAGTAAATGGTGATGTTAAGCCTGTATGGAGAGTAAATGGTGATGTTGAGCCTATATGGAGAGTAAATGATGATTTTAAGCCTGTATGGAGAGTAAATGATGATGTTAAGCCTGTATGGAGAGTAAATGATGATTTTAAGCCTGTATGGAGAGTAAATGATGACGGTGAGCCTGTATGGAGAGTAAATGGTGATGTTGAGCCTGTATGGAGAGTAAATGGTGATGTTGAGCCTGTATGGACAGTAAATGATGATGTTGAGCCTGTATGGAGAGTAAATGGTGATGTTGAGCCTATATGGAGAGTAAATGATGATGTTAAGCCTGTATGGAGAGTAAATGATGACGGTGAGCCTTTATGGAGAGTAAATGATGATGTTAAGCCTGTATGGAGACTAAATTGTGATGTTGAGCCTGTATGGACAGTAAATGATGATGTTGAGCCTGTATGGAGAGTAAATGGTGATGTTAAGCCTATATGGAGAGTAAATGATGATGTTAAGCCTGTATGGAGAGTAAATGATGACGGTGAGCCTTTATGGAGAGTAAATGATGATGTTAAGCCTGTATGGAGAGTAAATGGTGATGTTAAGCCTGTATGGAGAGTAAATGGTGATGTTGAGCCTGTATGGAGAGTAAATGGTGATGTTAAGCCTGTATGGAGAGTAAATGATGACGTTGAGCCTGTATGGAGAGTAAATGGTGATGTTAAGCCTGTATGGAGAGTAAATGATGACGTTGAGCCTGTATGGAGAGTAAATGGTGATGTTAAGCCTGTATGGAGAGTAAATGGTGATGTTAAGCCTGTATGGAGAGTAAATGATGATGTTAAGCCTGTATGGAGAGTAAATGATGACGGTGAGCCTTTATGGAGAGTAAATGATGATGTTAAGCCTGTATGGAGAGTAAATGGTGATGTTAAGCCTGTATGGAGAGTAAATGGTGATGTTGAGCCTGTATGGAGAGTAAATGGTGATGTTAAGCCTGTATGGAGAGTAAATGATGATGTTGAGCCTGTATGGAGAGTAAATGGTGATGTTAAGCCTGTATGGAGAGTAAATGATGACGTTGAGCCTGTATGGAGAGTAAATGGTGATGTTAAGCCTGTATGGAGAGTAAATGGTGATGTTAAGCCTGTATGGAGAGTAAATGATGATGTTAAGCCTGTGTGGAGAGTAAATGATGATGTTGAGCCTGTGTGGAGAGTAAATGATGACGGTGAGCCTGTATGGAGAGTAAATGGTGATGTTGAGCCTGTATGGAGAGTAAATGGTGACGGTGAGCGTGTATGGAGAGTAAATGATGTTGAGCCTGTATGGAGAGTAAATGATGATGTTGAGCCTGTGTGGAGAGTAAATGATGATGTTGAGCCTGTATGGAGAGTAAATGATGATGTTAAGCCTGTGTGGAGAGTAAATGATGATGTTGAGCCTGTGTGGAGAGTAAATGATGACGGTGAGCCTGTATGGAGAGTAAATGGTGATGTTGAGCCTGTATGGAGAGTAAATGGTGACGGTGAGCCTGTATGGAGAGTAAATGATGTTGAGCCTGTATGGAGAGTAAATGATGATGTTGAGCCTGTGTGGAGAGTAAATGATGATGTTGAGCCTGTATGGAGAGTA
>NC_079226.1:3332653-3372653 GCF_029633865.1 Lampris incognitus
TGGGAAGATGACGGCATGGATTCACGTTTGTGGCGGCCTCACCCAGTAGCAATGTGGGAAGATGGCGGCGTGGATTCACGTTTGCGGCGGCCTCACCCAGTAGCAATGTGGGAAGATGGCGGCGTGGATTCACGTTTGCGGCGGCCTCACCCAGTAGCAATGTGGGAAGATGGCGGCGTGGATTCACGTTTGCGGCGGCCTCACCCAGTAGCAATGTGGGAAGATGACGGCGTGGATTCACGTTTGCGGCGGCCTCACCCAGTAGCAGTGTGGGAAGATGACGGCGTGGATTCACGTTTGCGGCGGCCTCACCCAGTAGCAATGTGGGAAGATGGCGGCGTGGATTCACGTTTGCGGCGGCCTCACCCAGTAGCAGTGTGGGAAGATGTCGGCGTGGATTCACGTTTGCGGCGGCCTCACCCAGTAGCAATGTGGGAAGATGGCGGTGTGGATTCACGTTTGCGGCGGCCTCACCCAGTAGCAGTGTGGGAAGATGTCGGTGTGGATTCACGTTTGCGGCGGCCTCACCCAGTAGCAGTGTGGGAAGATGGCGGCGTGGATTCACGTTTGCGGCAGCCTCACCCAGTAGCAATGTGGGAAGATGGCGGCGTGGATTCACGTTTGCGGCGGCCTCACCCAGTAGCAGTGTGGGAAGATGGCGGCGTGGATTCACGTTTGCGGCGGCCTCACCCAGTAGCAATGTGGGAAGATGGCGGCGTGGATTCACGTTTGCGGCGGCCTCACCCAGTAGCAGTGTGGGAAGATGGCGGCGTGGATTCACGTTTGCGGCGGCCTCACCCAGTAGCAGTGTGGGAAGATGGCGGCGTGGATTCACGTTTGCGGCGGCCTCACCCAGTAGCAGTGTGGGAAGATGACGGCGTGGATTCACGTTTGCGGCGGCCTCACCCAGTAGCAGTGTGGGAAGATGTCGGTGTGGATTCACGTTTGCGGCGGCCTCACCCAGTAGCAGTGTGGGAAGATGGCGGCGTGGATTCACGTTTGCGGCGGCCTCACCCAGTAGCAGTGTGGGAAGATGGTGGCGTGGATTCACGTTTGCGGCGGCCTCACCCAGTAGCAGTGTGGGAAGATGGCGGCGTGGATTCACGTTTGCGGCGGCCTCACCCAGTAGCAGTGTGGGAAGATGTCGGCGTGGATTCACGTTTGCGGCGGCCTCACCCAGTAGCAGTGTGGGAAGATGTCGGCGTGGATTCATGTTTGCGGCGGCCTCACCCAGTAGCAGTGTGGGAAGATGGCGGCGTGGATTCACGTTTGCGGCGGCCTCACCCAGTAGCAATGTGGGAAGATGGCGGCGTGGATTCACGTTTGCGGCGGCCTCACCCAGTAGCAATGTGGGAAGATGACGGCATGGATTCACGTTTGCGGCGGCCTCACCCAGTAGCAATGTGGGAAGATGGCGGCGTGGATTCACGTTTGCGGCGGCCTCACCCAGTAGCAATGTGGGAAGATGGCGGCGTGGATTCACGTTTGCGGCGGCCTCACCCAGTAGCAATGTGGGAAGATGGCGGCGTGGATTCACGTTTGCGGCGGCCTCACCCAGTAGCAATGTGGGAAGATGACGGCGTGGATTCACGTTTGCGGCGGCCTCACCCAGTAGCAGTGTGGGAAGATGACGGCGTGGATTCACGTTTGCGGCGGCCTCACCCAGTAGCAATGTGGGAAGATGGCGGCGTGGATTCACGTTTGCGGCGGCCTCACCCAGTAGCAGTGTGGGAAGATGTCGGCGTGGATTCACGTTTGCGGCGGCCTCACCCAGTAGCAATGTGGGAAGATGGCGGTGTGGATTCACGTTTGCGGCGGCCTCACCCAGTAGCAGTGTGGGAAGATGTCGGTGTGGATTCACGTTTGCGGCGGCCTCACCCAGTAGCAGTGTGGGAAGATGGCGGCGTGGATTCACGTTTGCGGCAGCCTCACCCAGTAGCAATGTGGGAAGATGGCGGCGTGGATTCACGTTTGCGGCGGCCTCACCCAGTAGCAGTGTGGGAAGATGGCGGCGTGGATTCACGTTTGCGGCGGCCTCACCCAGTAGCAATGTGGGAAGATGGCGGCGTGGATTCACGTTTGCGGCGGCCTCACCCAGTAGCAGTGTGGGAAGATGGCGGCGTGGATTCACGTTTGCGGCGGCCTCACCCAGTAGCAGTGTGGGAAGATGGCGGCGTGGATTCACGTTTGCGGCGGCCTCACCCAGTAGCAGTGTGGGAAGATGACGGCGTGGATTCACGTTTGCGGCGGCCTCACCCAGTAGCAGTGTGGGAAGATGTCGGTGTGGATTCACGTTTGCGGCGGCCTCACCCAGTAGCAGTGTGGGAAGATGGCGGCGTGGATTCACGTTTGCGGCGGCCTCACCCAGTAGCAGTGTGGGAAGATGGTGGCGTGGATTCACGTTTGCGGCGGCCTCACCCAGTAGCAGTGTGGGAAGATGGCGGCGTGGATTCACGTTTGCGGCGGCCTCACCCAGTAGCAGTGTGGGAAGATGTCGGCGTGGATTCACGTTTGCGGCGGCCTCACCCAGTAGCAATGTGGGAAGATGTCGGTGTGGATTCACGTTTGCGGCGGCCTCACCCAGTAGCAGTGTGGGAAGATGGCGGCGTGGATTCACGTTTGCGGCGGCCTCACCCAGTAGCAATGTGGGAAGATGGCGGCGTGGATTCACGTTTGCGGCGGCCTCACCCAGTAGCAGTGTGGGAAGATGACGGCGTGGATTCACGTTTGCGGCGGCCTCACCCAGTAGCAATGTGGGAAGATGGCGGCGTGGATTCACGTTTGCGGCGGCCTCACCCAGTAGCAGTGTGGGAAGATGGCGGCGTGGATTCACGTTTGCGGCGGCCTCACCCAGTAGCAGTGTGGGAAGATGGCGGCGTGGATTCACGTTTGCGGCGGCCTCACCCAGTAGCAGTGTGGGAAGATGGCGGCGTGGATTCACGTTTGCGGCGGCCTCACCCAGTAGCAGTGTGGGAAGATGGCGGCGTGGATTCACGTTTGCGGCGGCCTCACCCAGTAGCAGTGTGGGAAGATGGTGGCGTGGATTCACGTTTGCGGCGGCCTCACCCAGTAGCAGTGTGGGAAGATGGCAGCGTGGATTCACGTTTGCGGCGGCCTCACCCAGTAGCAGTGTGGGAAGATGTCGGCGTGGATTCACGTTTGCGGCGGCCTCACCCAGTAGCAATGTGGGAAGATGTCGGTGTGGATTCACGTTTGCGGCGGCCTCACCCAGTAGCAGTGTGGGAAGATGGCGGCGTGGATTCACGTTTGCGGCGGCCTCACCCAGTAGCAATGTGGGAAGATGGCGGCGTGGATTCACGTTTGCGGCGGCCTCACCCAGTAGCAGTGTGGGAAGATGGCGGCGTGGATTCACGTTTGCGGCGGCCTCACCCAGTAGCAGTGTGGGAAGATGACGGCGTGGATTCACGTTTGCGGCGGCCTCACCCAGTAGCAGTGTGGGAAGATGGCGGCGTGGATTCACGTTTGCGGCGGCCTCACCCAGTAGCAGTGTGGGAAGATGACGGCGTGGATTCACGTTTGCGGCGGCCTCACCCAGTAGCAATGTGGGAAGATGGCGGCGTGGATTCACGTTTGCGGTGGCCTCACCCAGTAGCAGTGTGGGAAGATGGCGGCGTGGATTCACGTTTGCGGCGGCCTCACCCAGTAGCAGTGTGGGAAGATGGCGGCGTGGATTCACGTTTGCGGCGGCCTCACCCAGTAGCAGTGTGGGAAGATGGCGGTGTGGATTCACGTTTGCGGCGGCCTCACCCAGTAGCAATGTGGGAAGATGACGGCGTGGATTCATGTTTGCGGCGGCCTCACCCAGTAGCAGTGTGGGAAGATGGCGGCGTGGATTCACGTTTGCGGCGGCCTCACAGTAGCAGTGTGGGAAGATGGCGGTGTGGATTCACGTTTGCGGCGGCCTCATTCAGTACGTCCATGCAGTGTCTTTGTCCACGTCTGTTTCTAAATTGTGTCTCATTTGATGGCTGGGAGAGCCGGCGCTGGATCGGCTGGGAGAGCAGGGCAGGCTAAGCTAACTGCTAGCCCATGCAGAGCCCCCCCCCCCCCACACACACACACATGCGCGCAGAGGGCCATGAGCCGGACCTAGCTGTTGTTTTCATGAGTGATGTCTGGGTGAACATGGTGACCTGCAGAGAGACATACACACCGAGACACACACTGAGGGACTCGTCCCTGTTGCTCGATACTGTTCATGGACTGCCTGTTGTCACCAGCCTGTTATACATGACTGCTGTGTGTGTGTGTGTGTGTGTGTGTGTGTGTGCAGTGGATTTAAGCTGCTTTTTCCTTTGTGTTGATGTTACATTAAAAACATCCACACTCTCTCTCTCTGTGTCTGTCTCTCACCCAGGTCTGAGGGACATCCTCCAGATGGTTTCCAGCCAATGGGAGCAGCTTCAGAGGCAGATCCGGCGCCAACATGGCTGGATGCTCCTCGCCCTCCGCTCCATCCAGGCCCGTATCTTGGATGGCCAATCCCACAAAGCGATGCTGAGATCTGACAACCCATCAGCCAATCAGCAGGCTCTGTGCCCAGAGGAGGGCTCCAAGGTAACCTGGCTGTGATTTACATTGCTCTTTTCTATCAGATCCCTCCATCTCTCTGTTTCTCACTCAGTCCCTCCATCTGTCTCTCGTCCTCCCTCCAGGCCAGCGTTCATACGGTTCGGTTTGTTTGTTTGTGTTGTTTTCTTTGTCATGGGTTCACATCCCTCCATTTCCTGTCTGGCTGATCTCCACCAGGCCGCACTGGCTGCGAGCATCAGCCTCTCTCTTCCTCCCTCTGTGTCCTACTAACTTTTTTTCATACAAAGTTTGTCTCTCTTTCTTTTTTCTGTTTCTCTTGTCTTATGCTGTCTTCTCTCTCCCTCTTTTTGCCATTTGTTTTGTTTTTCTGCCATCCATCCATCCATCCGTCCATCCATTCTCTTGGTATCGTCCTGCAGTCCGTCCACTCCCTCTTTCCCCTTCCACTGTCTGCCTTTCTTTGTCTGTCCCTCCCTCCCTGGTTCATCCTGTCTCTCTCTTGTTCTACTCTCTCTCTCTCTCTCTCTCTCTCGCTGTAGCCCGCGGCGATCCCCTGCTCGCTCAGCAAAATAAACACACTGGGTGTGTGTGTCGGGGGAGGGGGGGTTATTAACATAAGAAACAGCCGAAGTAAGGATCGCTGCTTAGAACTTAACCATGGAGAGAGGGATGGGTGGATGGATGGATGGAGCGCCAGAGGCGGAGGAGTGGAGGGCACGTGTTGATGTCTACGTGATGTGAATGTCATTTGTTTTTTTGTTTTTTTGTTTTTTCATATGTGGAGTCTGGTGGGCGCAAGAGTAATATTTTTACTTGTTTTAGAGATGCAAACTACCCCTCCCACACACACACGCACACTCGCACACAAAATCCTGTGTCCTTTGTGTTAGCAGCTAATTAGCATCTCGTTTGTATCTTGGCGACCATTGGCTTGTTGTTTAATTGGATGGACTTGGTTAATTGGTGAGTGCTCTTATGTTAATAGATGAGTCCATTCTACTCCGGGACTCTCTTCTCTCTCTTTCTATCTCTGTCTCTGTCTCTCTGTCTCTCTGTTTCTGTCTCTGTCTCTCTGTCTCTCTGTCTCTCTGTCGCTTTCTCTGTCTCTCTCTCTGTCTCTCTCTGTCTCTGTCGCTCTCGCTCTCTGTCTGTCTGTCTCTCTCTGTCTCTCTCTCTCTCTGTCTCTGTCTCTGTCAATTCAATTCAATTCAATTCAATATGTGCTTTATTGGCATGACATACATTTGTGTACATATTGCCAAAGCATGTAAAACATCAACAACACAATACAACAGTGATTATAATAATAACAGCAACAACAGTGATTATAATAATAACAGCAACAACAACAATGATTATGATATTAAATAACAACAGTACAATAGGTGCCGTCATCCACTATCTCTCAGGTTGTGGCAAGATAATATAAATCTTGCTGCAATGCTCGCCGCTGGCCCCCCCCTCCTAGGACCACCCGCAGCTTACCTGCGTCCTCCATGTCCTGCTACTCTGGAATCACATGTTCCAGTTCCTTGACAAAAGCCCGGCGCTGTTTTTCAAATCTGTCACATTTAAGGAGGAAGTGCACCTCTGTCTCCACCTCATCTGTCCTGCACTGACCACATGATCGTTGCTCTTTTGGCAACCAGGTCTTTTTGTGTCTCCCCTTTTCAATGGCGAGACTGTGGTCACTGAGCCTGTATTTGGTGAGGGTCTGTCGCTGCTTCCTGTCTCTGACAGTTAAGAGGTGTTCTTCCAGATCATAGTTTGTTTTTAGGGCCCGATAGACTTCTAGTTTGTTTTGAGTTTTGATTTCAGCGTTCCAATGTTTCAGATAATTGTTCTTGCTTTGTTTTATAGCCTGATTTATCGTAAACTTTGTTTGGGATGCAGTGCTGGCCTGAGGTTGGTTGGTCTTAGTATTTGTTAAAGGGTTAGCGAGTCTCAGAACCAGCTGCTTCAGGGGACTCTTTTCGGGGTTCAGTTCTTGGGTTTTCAGAGCTTTAAAGTGCAATGTATTTGTTGGGCTTGTGTTTTAAGTGCATCCAGAAATTTAGAGATCTTTTTTGTACATTTATCAATAATGGAAACCGGTCTAATTCTGCCCTACATGCGTTGTTTGGCGTTTTCCTTTGTGTTTTCAGAATCATTCTACAGAATTCAGCATGTAGGGTTTCTGCTGGATGCTTGTCCCATCTAGTGTAGCTGGAAAGACTGAGTGGACCCCATACCTCACTTCCATATAGTGCAATGAGCAGAATTACACTAGCAAACAGTTTGCACCAGATGGAGATTGGTATATCAATGTTAAAGAATTTATTTTTAATTGCATATAGAGCTCTGCCAGCTTTTTGTTTTGGGTTATTCACTGCCCTACTGAAACTCCCTGATGCTGTAATAATTAGACCCAGTAAGTAAACTGCATCGTATGTTCTAAGGTGATGCTACCTAGAGTCAACTGGTATCTATCTGTCTCTGTCTCTCTCTGTCTCTGTCTCTGTCTCTCTCGCTCTCTGTCTCTCGCTCTCTGTCTGTCTGTCTCTCTCTGTCTCTCTCGCTCTCTGTCTCTGTCTGTTTGTCCCTCTCTCTCTCTGTCTGTCTCTGTCTCTCTGTCTCTGTCTCTCTCTCTATCTCTATCTCTGTCTCTCTCGCTCTCTGTCTGTCTGTCTCTCTCTGTCTCTGTCTCTCTCGCTCTCTGTCTGTCTGTCTCTCTCTGTCTCTCTCGCTCTCTGTCTCTGTCTGTTTGTCCCTCTCTCTCTCTGTCTCTCTGTCTCTGTCTCTGTCTCTCTCTCTATCTCTGTCTCTGTCTCTCTCGCTCTCTGTCTGTCTGTCTCTCTCTGTCTCTGTCTCTCTCGCTCTCTGTCTGTCTGTCTCTCTCGCTCTCTGTCTCTTTCTGTTTGTCCCTCTCTCTCTCTGTCTGTCTCTCCATTTCCTCTCTCGCAATGTCTTCTGCAGTCTCTCATTTGGCACCGAGACGTGTGTGTGTGTGTGTGTGTGTGTGTGTGTGTGTGTGTGTGTGTGTGTGTGTGTGTGTGTGTGTGTGTGTGTGTGTGTGTGAAATATTTCCCATGAGACATCCATGGCCGCCCCCCCCCCCCACCCATTCTGTCAGTCTGGGGTTCTGTCTGTTCATACTGACACTAATGAGAAAAACAATAGCTGAAAAACATGTTCCTCTTTGTCACTCTCTTCTTGCTTCTTTCTCTCCTTCGCCCAGTCCCCCTTTCTTTCCACCTTTGCTTGCCTCTTTCCTTCCTGCTTCCTCTTCCTTGCTGACTTGCATCCCTTGTTTGATCTTTCACTTATTACATCACCGTTTTTCTTTCTTTCTCACGTGTTTCTGTTGTTTTTGCTTCTCTACTCTTCTCTCCATAGTTCACTCTTTCATCCTCTCTTCAGCTCCAACTCTTCTCTCTTCAGCTCCAACTCTTCTCTACTTTTTTAGCATTCTTCTGGCTTCCCCTCTCCTCTTCCACCTTCCAACCTCTCCTCTCTCATTACCTCTTATGTCTCCTCTGCTGCTGTCATCTGCCCATCCTTCTCGTTTCTCATTTACAATCCGTCTTCCTTCCATCCTTCCTTCTCTCTTTCTTATTCTCTCCCTTTTCACTCCTTGCTCTCTCTTACCTGATCTGACAACATTTTGAGGCGTCCTCAGAAACCTGCCCGCTGTGCAGGGTCACACTAGAAGAGATGGATGGAAACGGCAGACTGTGATGAAGCTCCCACACATGGGACAGAAGAAGTGTTGGTGCTGAGTGGAGCTGCTTTGTGCATCGGCCCTCATAGACAGTGTGTACTTCGTCCCTCATAGACAGTGTGTACTTCGTCCCTCATAGACAGTGTGTGCGGCGTGTGTCACGTGACAAGTGACATGTGAATAGAATGTAATGACATGTTTGCCGCTCCATCTCTGCGATGCTGGTGAAGTCCTGACACGTGACGTAGGGCACCTGACCCCACCCTCATTCAGGGTCTGAGGAGACACACCTCCTCCACTTCTTCTCTCACAGTCCACTTTACATTCACTCCGTAATTGCATGGAAACATAGCATGTGTGTGTTTGTGTGTGTGTGTTTGTGTGTGTGTGTGTGTGTGTGTGTGTGTGTGTTGTTTCCATTAGCTGCCTGGCTGTGGCACATTAGCAGTCTATTCATTATCTGTGTGAATCTCCCTCTCTGCTTAAAGCCTTGATCCGTAAAACCTCAAAGTAAAGGTTAGCGTGCCGTCTGCTGTTGAAGGATTTAATAACCATCATCTGCTGCGTGTTGACACTGAGGACCACTGCAGGACCATTTCACACACAGCAACGTTACCAGCATCAGCTTTCAAACGCATTCAGCCTATTTTAGATTAGCTAAATAATCCTTTTCCTATCCACACACACACACACACACACACACACACACACACACACACACACACACACACACACACACACACACACACACCAGTTGTGATGACATCCCATCCTGTGAACTTCCTGTGGGAGAAGTTGTGAATGTGTTGTCGTTCCTACATGCTGTCTGTCCATCGTTCCACCTTGGAGGCAGATGTCATCAGTAATGGTGGATAAAGAGACGTTTCAGCAACCAGTGACTTTTAAGTGATCTGGCCTGTCCTTTGAGAAGATTTAAGTTTGATGACAAATGTATTTGTATTAAGAGTGAGTGGATGTCACATGCTGTCATTATGGACTGGTCATTATGGACTAGTCACTATGGAGTGAGTCTCTGAAACCATATTCCCTCTTCCGGCTCCAGCAGTGTCCACACATCCACATGCAGTAACTACATGTACACTTCTCATGGTTATTACATGGCACGGTGGTGCAGTGGTTAGCACTCTCACCTCACAGCAAGAAGGTCCTGGGTTCGAACCCCGGGGTTGTCCAACCTTGGGGTTCATCCCAGGTCATCCTCTGTGTGGAGTTTGCATGTTCTCCCCATGTCTGTGGTGGGTTTTCTCCGGGTGCTCCGGTTTCCCCTACCTTCAAAAAGACGTGCACGTTATGGTTAATACTCCTGTCTGTGCCCTTGAGCAAGGCGTGGCAAAACGAACTGGAGTTGGTCTCCGGGTGCTGCATGGTGGCTGCCCTCTGCTCCTAGCTACACAGCTAGGATGGGTTACATGCAGAGCAGAATTTCCCTACGGGATCAATAAAATATCTCAAATTTAAAAAAAAAAAGACCCTGCTGTGTCGACGGGTTTGGTAGACAGACTGAGGAGCTATCTTGTCATGATGGGTTTGATAGACAGACTGAGGAGACATCTTGTCATGATGGGGTTGGTAAACAGACTGAGGAGACATCTTGTCATGATGGGGTTGGTAGACAGACTGAGGAGACATCTTGTCATGACGGGGTTGGTAGACAGGCTGAGGGGACATGTTGTTCTGATGGGTTTGGTAGACAGACTGAGGAGACATATTGTCGTGATGGGTTTGGTAGACAGACTGAGGAGACATCTTGTCATGACGAGGATGGTAGACAGACTGAGGAGACATGTTGTCGTGATGGGTTTGGTAGATAGACCGAGGAGACATCCTGTCGTGACATGGGTTCTTCATTTGTGCAAACAGAAACTGTGAAGTGGAGGTTTCAGAGTGTGTGCAGAGGAGCAGATGGGAGAGGAGGATCCCTCCTGCAGCAATTGAGGGAGGAGAGCGTCCGTCCGCCTGCAGCCACAGGACAACTTGTCTTGCTTGCTGCATTTTGGATTGTGTGTTTTTACTCGACTGACGCAGTAACACAAGGTTTAGAATAATGAATTTAAATGGAGGTGTCTCAGAGATCGAACATGGGACACTTGAGGGACTCGACAGCATCTCTCACCTCTTATGCTGCTAAAAAGCATTTGATGAACTACCGAAATGTTTAGCACTAGGACGACCACAGCCGTCATTTTGACGGTTTTGGATTTTCAAAGTTTAATAACTTTGTGAAAAAAATATACAGACCTGCCGCTCCCTGAATTCTCCTAAAGTTACACATCTCATCTCATCATCAGCTGCTTCTCCGGGGTCGGGTCGCGGTGGCAGCAAGCTAAGTAGGGCACTCTCAGACGTCCCTCTCCCCAGCAATGCCCTCCAGCTCCTCCTGGGGGATCCCAAGGCATTCCCAGGTCAGATTGGACATGTAGTCCCTTCAGCGCATTCTCGGTTAGGTCGTGCCCGGTAAACCTCCAAAGGAAGGCGCCCAGGAGGCATCCTAATCAGATGCCCGAACCATCTCAACTGGCTCCTTTCGATGCGAAGGAGCAGCGGCTCTACTCCAAGCTCCCTCCGGATGTCCAAGCTCCTCACTCTATCTCTAAGGCTGAGCCCAGACACCCTACAGAGGAAACTCATTTCAGCCACTTGTATCCGTGATCTCACCCTTTCAGTCACTACCCAAAGCTCATGACCATAGGTGAGGATTGGAACGAAGAATGACTGGTAAATTGAGAGCTTTGCCTCCCAGCTCAGCTCCTTCTTCGCCACAATGGTCTGGTTCAACGTCCGCATTACTGCTGATGCTGCACCAATCCGCCTGTGAATCTCCCACTCCATCCTACCCTCACTCGTGAACAAGACCCCAAGATACTTGAACTCCTTCACTTGAGGCAACAACTCATCCCCAACCTGGAGAGAGCAATCCACCGGTAGAAAACCATGGCCTCAGACTTGAAGGTGCTGACTCTCATCCCGGCCATTTCACACTCAGCTGCAAACCGCCCCAGTGCGTGCTGGAGGTCGCGTTCTGATGAAGCCAACAAAACCACATCATCTGCGAAGAGCAGAGATGCAATTCTGAGGTTCCCAAAACGGACACACTCCTCACCTTGACTGCGCCTTGAGATCCTGTCCATGAATATCACAAACAGAATTGGAGACAAGGGACAACCTCGGTGGAGTCCGACACCCGCTGAAAACGGGTTTGACTGTGCAAAGAATGCAGATACAGCTCTCACTTTGGTTATACCAGGACCGGATGGCTTGTAGCAACTGCTCCGGTACCCCATACTCCCGCAGTACCCCCACAGAGTGCCCCAGGGTACCGGGCCTTCTCCAAGTCCACAAAACACATACAGACTGGCTGGTCAAACTCCCATGCCCCCCTCAGCACTTCCGCAAGGGTAAAGAGTTGGTCCGTTGTTCCACGCCCATGATGGAATCCGCATTGTTCCTCCTGGATCTGAGGTTCGACAATCGGTCAGAGCCTCCTTTCGAGCACCCTAGAGTAGACTTTCCCAGGGAGGCTTAGCAATGTGATGCCCCGATAATTGGAGCACACTCTCTGGTCCCCCTTTTTGAATATGGGAACCACCACCGCAGTCTGCCACTCCACAGGTACTGTCCCCGACCCCCACACGACACTGAAGAGGTGTGTCAACCAAGACAGCCCAACAATGTCCAGAGCCTTCAGCATCTCAGGGTGAATCTCATCCACACCCGGCGCCTTGCCACCGAGGAGCTTTTTAACTACCTCAGATACCTCTGCCAGGGATATGAGTGGGGCTTCCACTGAGTCTTCAGACTCTACCTCCTCCACTGAGGACGTGTTAGTCGGGTTCAGGATCTCCTCAATGTTCTTTCCACTGCTCGACAACATCCCCAGTCCGGGTCAACAGTTCCCTTCCCTGGCTGAACACAGCCTGAGTCAAGCCCTGCTTCCCCTTCCTGAGTCGCTGGATGGTTTGCCAGAACTTCCTTGAGCCCAACCGAAAGTCCTCCTCTATAGCCGCGCCGAACTCCTCCCACACCCGAGTTTTTGCTTTCGCGATCGCCGAAGCAGCAGCCCTTCTGGCCTCCCGGTACCTGACTGCTGCTTTAGGAGACCCCTGGGCCAACCAAGTCCAAAAGGCCTCCTCCTTCAGCCTGACGGCTTCCCTTACCGCCGGTGTCCACCAGCGGGTCCTTGGGTTGCCGCCTCAACAGGCACCGATGACCTTTTGACCACAGCTCCTGCCTGCCGCATCTACAATAGAGGCTTTGAACATGGCCCACTCAGACTCCATGTCCCCAGCCTCCCTTGGGATACACGAGAACTTCTTCCGGAGGTGGGAGTTGAAGATCTCACGGACAGGGGCCTCCACCAGATATTCCCAGTTCAGCCTCACTACACATTTGGGTTTGCCAGGTCTGTCCGGCAGCCTTCCCCAGCATCTGATCCAACTCACCACCAGGTAGTGATCAGTTGACAGCTCTGCTCCTCTCTTCACCCGAGTGTCCAAAACATGCAGCCACAGATCTGTTCATACGACCACAAAGTCTATCATTGATATTTGGCCTAAGGTGTTCTGGTACCAAGTACACTTATGAACTACCTTATGTTCGAACATGGTGTTTGTTATTGCCAATCCATGACTGACTCGCACAGAAGTCCAATAACAAGGCACCGCTCTGGTTCAGATCGGGGAGGCCGTTCCTCCCAATCATGCCCCTCCAGGTTTCTCCATCATTACCCACGTGAGCATTGAAGTCCCCCAGCAGAACTATAGAGTCCCGACGTGGAGCCTCAGTTACACATATTTACATTAAAATGAGTTTTAGATCAATTGCACAAAAAAAAAGTTATGATCAGATCTACCTAAAATGACCATGGACGGTCAACATGACTGTCTCATAATTTGTGCGTGATCGTGTGCGTCATGTCAGTATTTGTGACGTGTGTTGGTCGCGTCATTTCCTTGGTGAAGTTCGTTGCTCTGCCCTGGAAACACACCAGCGTCTTCCAGTGCAGACAAATAGTCTCAACTTGATGTTTGATTATGTCCAACATGCCTCGTTACAGACGCCGCTACAGACACACCATGACTACCACCGAGGCGTTGCAGTATTTACAGGCGTTGGACAGCAGCCATTTTAAATTGTTTGAAAAATAGTATTAAAGTTGTTAAAATGGTAATTTTGGCATCAGTCGTTTCCTGAGGACCCTGACACAGCAATGTCGGGCCGTCGGTGAGCATCTGTGACCCTAGTTTTTGTGGTGTGTCCTGCACCGTCAGCTCTAGTCGGACCCCTGTTGGCAGCTTTTCGGCCAATTCAGCATGTTGAATGGGCAGAGCCCGTCGGTGAGAGAGATCACTCTGATTGGCTGTAATCTTTGCGGTGTGTTCAAGTGCTACTTTTTGGCCCAGACGGCAGGTGACGTGAGGCGACGCAACAGTTGGCCTTCGTCGCTGCTAGTCGGTCTGGTGTGTCTGGGCTCTAACAGATGTACTGACATATGTAAAACATTAAGACCTCAACCGGGTGTTTGTCTGTTTGTCCTGGTGGTTGTAGTGTTAATGATGTTGCAAGTGAAAATATGTTTGTGTGTAAGGATGGACAGAGGGGCGGATGTGTTGTTGTGCAGGGTGCAGGAAGGAGGAAGTACATGAACAAGACTCAGACTGACAGACGTGTGCCACGCTGCGCTGTCGTGTGTTGGAAACCAGTGATCTGCCCTGCAGTAGAATCCCTGAGTGAGGCTTTACACTGCTCATTATCTGCTGCTGAACTTTAATGACAATCAGATGCGTGGCCTAATTACTGGCACACACACACACACACACCGTGCCCTTGGTTGACCTTGCAGCCCGTCTCTCTCGCCAGAGTGTGTGTGTGTGTGTGTGTGTGTGTGTGTGTGTGTGTGTGTGTGTGTGTGTGTGTGTGTGTGTGTGTGTGAGTGAGTGTTTATAACCTGCTGTAAAACGATGCTTGAAGAATGGTCAGTGGGGCAACATCTTGATAAACACAGTTTGAGGAAATTTGTGTGTGTGTGTGTGTGTGTGTGTGTGTGTGTGTGTGTGTGTGTGTGTGTGTGTGTGTGTGTGTGTGTGTGTGTTCTGAAGCACATTTGCCTTGACTAAAGAGAAAGAAAACATGGACATCTTATTTGGATTTGATCATAGAAGACATAAACTATTGTTGGTGATTTGATGTTTGTCAGAAGAGATGAAAGACCAGCTGGGGTCAGTAGTCCAGCTGGGGTCAGTAGTCCAGCCTGTTCCTCTTCCTTTCCATGGCACTGGACAGGAGCAGCACACATGTTGTATATCCATGCAGCCAGCAGGTGTTAGCACAGTTTGTCCTCTCAGAGATTAAAACCCCCAAAACCGTGGTCAGCTTCAGTCAGAACCAGCGGACTGAAGGTGGTCCAGATAAAAAAGTAAAATGTAAAGAACGTTGTCAGAACGTCCTTTATAAATGAAGGCTGATGACTGAGAGCTGTATTTTAAATTTGCATAGGTGCCCGGCATTGCCCAGGGAAAATGTTCTCACCAAAACAACCACCACGATCTGATCTTTACCATGTATTGGATGATGAAATATAGGATGATTTATGATGCATGTGATAAACGAATGTTGAATAAACGGAGCTGATTAAGGAAAATGATCAAATGTCATAATTTTCAATCCATTCACCAGGCTTCTTTACCAGTGTGTGTATTAATCGCCCAGTGCTCAAGCGCCTCAGGGTAAGCCACGCTGCGTGTGTTGTGGCGACAAAAAGTTGTCACGTGATAAGTAGGTTAAGAGTGCTCACCACTCTCACTCTCACGACCTGGAATCCAGGGTGGCGATGTGCACTCATAACTCTGGCATCCAGGCTGAGAAGTCCCTTCCACTGATACGACGTAACAACGTATGGCATCCAATATCAAAAAGACGCCACATTTTGCCACAAAATAAACTAAATTTCACAAATAAATCAAATTTTTTACTTGGTTTTTGAAATATTTTTCAAACTGTGCAATCTTTGGAAAGTGCTGATTCTAAAGATACCTTTGTTTTTGTTCTACAATGAGTATTTTTGGAGTTTTAAGCGAACATACAAACATACACTCTTGCTTTATATATATATATATATATATACACTACCGTTCAAAAGTTTGGGATCACCCAAACAATTTTGTGTTTTCCATGAAAAGTCACACTTATTCACCACCATATGTTGTGACATGAATAGAAAATAGAGTCAAGACATTGACAAGGTTAGAAATAATGATTTGTATTTGAAATAAGATTTTTTTTACATCAAACTTTGCTTTCGTCAAAGAATCCTCCATTTGCAGCAATTACAGCATTGCAGACCTTTGGCATTCTAGCTGTTAATTTGTTGAGGTAATCTGGAGAAATTGCACCCCACGCTTCCAGAAGCAGCTCCCACAAGTTGGATTGGTTGGATGGGCACTTCTTGCGTACCATACGGTCAAGCTGCTCCCACAACAGCTCAATGGGGTTCAGATCTGGTGACTGCGCTGGCCACTCCATTACCGATAGAATACCAGCTGCCTGCTTCTGCTCTAAATAGTTCTTGCACAATTTGGAGGTGTGTTTAGGGTCATTGTCCTGTTGTAGGATGAAATTGGCTCCAATCAAGCGCTGTCCACTGGGTATGGCATGGCGTTGCAAAATGGAGTGATAGCCTTCCTTATTCAGAATCCCTTTTACCCTGTACAAATCTCCCACCTTACCAGCACCAAAGCAACCCCAGACCATCACATTACCTCCACCATGCTTAACAGATGGCGTCAGGCATTCTTCCAGCATCTTTTCATTTGTTCTGCGTCTCACAAACGTTCTTCTTTGTGATCCAAACACCTCAAACTTGGATTCATCCGTCCACAACACTTTTTTCCAGTCTTCCTCTGTCCAATGTCTGTGTTCTTTTGCCCATCTTAATCTTTTTCTTTTATTGGTCAGTCTCAGATATGGCTTTTTCTTTGCCACTCTGCCCTGAAGCCCAGAATCCCGCAGCTGCCTCTTCACTGTAGATGTTGACACTGGTGTTTTGCGGGTACTATTTAATGAAGATGCCAGTTGGGGACCTGTGAGGCGTCTGTTTCTCAAACTAGAGACTCTAATGTACTTATCTTCTTGCTCAGTTGTGCAACGCGGCCTCCCACTTCTTTTTCTACTCTGGTTAGAGCCTGTTTGTGCTGTCCTCTGAAGGGAGTAGTACACACCGGTGTAGGAAATCTTCAATTTCCTAGCAATTTCTCGCATGGAATAGCCTTCATTTCTAAGAACAAGAATAGACTGTCGAGTTTCAGATGAAAGTTCTCTTTTTCTGGCCATTTTGAGCGTTTAATTGACCCCACAAATGTGATGCTCCAGAAACTCAATCTGCTCAAAGGAAGGTCAGTTTTGTAGCTTCTGTAACGAGCTAAACTGTTTTCAGATGTGTGAACATGATTGCACAAGGGTTTTCTAATCATCAATTAGCCTTCTGAGCCAATGAGCAAACACATTGTACCATTAGAACACTGGAGTGATAGGTGTATAGAGGCCCATTTCAAGCAACTATGTAGATATTGCACCAAAAACCAGACATTTGCAGCTAGAATAGTCATTTACCACATTAGCAATGTATAGAGTGTATTTCTTTAAAGTTAAGACTAGTTTAAAGTTATCTTCATTGAAAAGTACAGTGCTTTTCCTTCAAAAATATGGACATTTCAATGTGATCCCAAACTTTTGAACGGTAGTGTATATATATATATATATATATATATATATATATATATATATATATATATATATAGTGTTAGGAAACGTAACACAATCAGAAAACTTACAGACTGAATCTTCAGCATGTGCTTAAGAATGATTTTTTTTGTTTTAGATTTTTCACCTTTTTTTCTCCCCAATTGTACTTGACCAATCACCCCACTCTTCCGAGTCGTCCCGGTCTCTGCTCCAGCCCCTCTGCTGGTCCGGGGAGGCTGCAGACTACCACATGTCTGCTCCCATACATGTGGAGTCACCAGCCGCTTCTTTTCACCTGACAGTGAGGGGTTTCACCAGGGGGAAGCAGCACGTGGGAAGATCACGCTATTCCCCCCAGTTCCCCCTCCCCCCCAAACAGGCGCCCCGACTGACCAGAGGAGGTGCTAGTGCAGCGACCAAGACACATACCCACATCCGGCTTCCCACCTGCAGACACGGCCAATTGTGTCTGTAGGGACGCCCGACCAAGCCGGAGGTAACACGGGATTCAAACTGGCGATCCTCGTGTTAGTAGGCAACGGAATAGACCGCTACGCCACCCGGACGCAGAAATGGTCATTTTTACCCACAAAAAGCAAATAAAAAATATTTTGACACCACCGGGTTGGTTATCATGTGGTCGGTGAAACGCTGGAGTTTGGAAGAAGCTCTCCATCCTCCTGTCGTTTTTCCTCTCTAGTCCTCCATTAATTCCTAATGGTGGGGTTGTCGCGACAACAACAGGTGTGCTGTGAGGTCATTAATTGGGGCTGGGCCTTAACGAGCCACAGAAGAGTAATGCTGCGTGTCACTAAGGAGTGATCTAGCATATCTGGGACACACACACACACACACACACACACACACACACACATACACACTATATGTCATACACACAACTTAATGAGCACCCAGTGTGTGTGCGTGGGGGGGTTGTGTGCATGCTCATCTACACTACTCAGATGACTTTGTGTTGGTGTAACTGAATGTGTGTGTGAGTACGTGAGTGTGTGTGTCTCTTGGTAGTCATAACACTTTGTTGTTATTGCAGTCAGCATATGTTGCTGACGAGGTGTCTGCTTCTCCCTTGCTCTCCCTGTCTGTCTGTTTGTCTGTCTGTCTCTCTTTCTGCTTCTCCCTCGCTCTCCCTGTCTGTCTGTCTGTCTGTCTGTCTCTCTTTCTGCTTCTCCCTCGCTCTCCCTCTCTGTCTGCTTCTCCCTTGTTCTCCCTGTCTGTCTGTCTGTCTGTCTGTCTGTCTGTCTGTCTGTCTGTCTGTCTGTCTCTCTTTCTGCTTTTCCCTCGCTCTCCCTGTCTGTCTGTCTGTCTGTCTGTCTCTCTTTCTGCTTCTCCCTCGCTCTCCCTCTCTGTCTGCTTCTCCCTTGTTCTCCCTGTCTGTGTCTCTCCCTCTCTGCTTCTCCCTCGCTCTCGCTGTCTGTCTGTCTATCTGTCTGTCTGTCTCGCTCCTTTTTTCTGCTTCTCCCTCTCTCTCCCTCTCTGTCTCTTTCTTTCTGCCTCTCCCTCGCTCTCCCTGTCTGTCTGTCTGTCTCCCTCTTTTTGCCTCTCCCTCTGTCTGTCTGACTGTCTGTCTGTCTGTCTCCCTCTTTTTGCTTCTCCCTTGCTCTCCCTCTGTCTGTCTGTCTGTCTCGCTCCTTTTTTCTGCTTCTCCCTCGCTCTCCCTATCTGTCTGTCTGCCTGTCTCACTCTCTTTCTGCTTCTCCCTCGCTCTCCCTGTCAGTCTGTCTGTCTGTCTGTCTGTCTCCCTGTCTCCCTCTCTTTGTGCTGTGCATGAGAAATGGAAGAGAGGAAATTGAGATGTAAGGGTGGCTCCGGGAGACAAATAAGCAGACAGGAGACGAGAGGTGTCTCTCACATGAATCATTAAGACACACAAATAGGAGCAATGTCATACACACATCTATCCATCCATCATCCGTCTGTCCATCCATCCATGTGTCCATCCATCTCACTCAGTGGAGAGAAATGAGAGGCTCCTTCATGTTAATGCCAGGAAAAGAGTCCATGAAGAAGAGAAACAAGCAGACAGGATTATCAGTTCAAGTCCCGGTCCACCTGCCGGTATGCACACACACATGACACACACTCACAGTGTGGACACACACACAACACACACTCTGATAACACAGTTGGGACACACACTCTGACAACACAGCCAGGTATGTATGTATGGAGAATGTCAGTGTGAAGACGTAAAGGTAGTGCCTGTGTGTGTGTGTGTGTGTGTGTGTGTGTGTGTGTGTGTGTGTGTGTGTGAGGGGGGTAGTAAGGTGTGCACTTGTGAAGGAAGGGCATGCCTTTTTGTTGTTTGTGAAAGAGCGAGATGTGAGATGGTTGTTTGGCAATAGAAAGGAATGGAGAGCGAGTGGGACAGTTAAGTAGAGAGAGAGAGAGAGAGAGAGAGAGAGAGAGAGAGAGAGAGAGAGAGAGAGAGAGAGAGAGAGAGAGAGAGAGAGGTGTTTAATCTGACTGTGAATGCAGTGTGATGTTTAACAGCTTCGTGGCCCTGGTCTCCCACATTACCAGAGATCAATAAACACACAAGAAAACACAATCTCCAACTATGGACAGCTACACTGCAGTGTGTGTGTGTGTGTGTGTGTGTGTGTGTGTGTGTGTGTGTGTGTGTGTGTGTGTGTGTGTGTGTGTGGACATTCAGATTTTAATTTTGGAGGGAGCAGTTGGCTGTCAGTCAGTGTTGGGGTTTGAACCAGCAACCTCATGGTTACCAACCTGTGTCATTAACCCTTGTTGTAACGCCGCCTTCAATCCGTTTGCGTCCAGTTCATAAGTCATTAATAACAACAACAAACCCTGAAGAAGGGACAAAGACAGAATGTATGTAAATGAGGTATGTCATGTATCTGGGACAGGTGTTCAGTATGATGCCAGTGTGTCTAATAACATATGTGATGCTGTTAGTCCTCAGCTATACCAGTGTGTCTAGTAACATATGTGATGCTGTTACATGGTATAGCTGAGGTATAGCTGAGGACCACATTACATCACATATTTATTCATGTATTAATGTGTGATGTAATGTGAATTTGATGCGTGTTTAATATGTGATGTAATGTTTTAGTCTTTTGCAAACTGCTTTGGCAATGGCATATTTTCTGTTCATGGTAATAAAACTATTTGAATTTGAATTTGAGAGAGACACAGAGAGACAGACAGACAGAGAGACAGACAGAGACACAGAGAGAGAAAAAATATTTGCTTGTTTCATAGATTTTAAAAAAGCCTTCGATTCTGTCTGGCATGAAGGACTTTTCTACAAAATCCTTCAAAGTGGACTAGGGGGTAAGGTTTATGATCTCATAAAATGTATGTACAGACACAACCAGTGTGCTGTGAAAATTGGAGCGCAAAGAACAGAATATTTTACCCAAGAACGCGGTGTGAAGCAAGGATGCTGTTTAAGTCCAACATTATTCAACCTGTACATAAATGAACTTGCAGACCAGCTGGACCGTTCAGCAGCTCCAGGCTTCACACTCTATGACACAGAGATTAAATACCTGTTTTATACAGATGACCTTATTCTGTTGTCCCCAATCAGGGATGGTCGTCAACATAACCTGTCCATCCTAGGAAAATACTGCCAAAACTGGGCATTGGATGTAAACTTTAAGAAAACCAAAATCACGATCTTTCAGAAAAAACCCAGATGCCTTGAAAACAAATACCACTTCACTTTGAATAACACCCTAATTGAACACACAAAAAACTATACATACCTTGGTCTGTCCATATCTGCATCAGGAAGTTTCAGTATGGCAATACACGCACTCAAAGAAAAAGCATGCAGGGCAATGTATGCATTAAAAACCAAATTATTAAACATTAAGATTCCAGTTAGAGTCTGGACAAAAATATTTGATGATGTTATTTTACCCATAGCTTTGTATGGAAGTGAGGTCTGGGGCCACTCAGTGGATTGGAGCATGGCTTATGGGACAAACACCCGACAGAGGCCCGCCACACTGAATTCTGCAGGAAAATATTAAATGTTCAAAGGAAGACACCAAATAAGGCCTGCCGAGCAGAACTGGGGCGTTTCCCACTACTGTTAAACATCCAAAAACGGGCCTTAACATTTTGGACGCATCTAAATTCAAGCCCAAAAGACACCCTTCCATTCAAGGCATTAACAACCCAAGAGCTGAACTCTGAAAACAGTCCCCTCAGTCAGCTGATGGTGAAGCTAACCAACCAGGCTCCATCAGCACCGCCTCAAAACACAGCAGAATAACACAAGTTATGAACCAGTCAAAAGATCTGTATGTGGAACATTGGAGAAATGAAACTAAAACCCAGAGTAGACTAAACTGTTATATAAACAGAGAATATAGACTGGCCGAGTACCTCCACTCTGTCAGAGATACGAAGCAGAGATGGATCCTGACCACATACAGGCTCAGTGACCACCAGCTGGCTATAGGAACAGGAAGACACAGACCAACATGGCTGCCCAGAGAGGAGCGTATATGTGGTCACTGCTGGACAGGGGAGGCAGAAACAGAGATGCACCTCCTCCTCCACTGTGAGAAGTTCTCTTCAGTAAGACACTTCCACTTCGGGGAAATAGCCAAGAAAACACCAAACCTCCTACTGTTAAGCCCAGAGGAGGACCTGGCAGTTCTCCTGGTGAAGGAACAGCAGCTCCTCTGGCAGCTAAATACAGATCTGCTGCCCCAGCCTGCGGGACTCGCAACCACTGTGAGACCCCCAAGATGAGTCACTGCATTCAACCGTGTGGCATTTGTTGCACTGTACTGTATGGCAGTGAGGGAAAAATGGGTTGCCTGCTTAGGTGGGCAGAGAAATGGAGCATGATTATGTGATGACTCCTGTGTATTAGTGTGTGATGTCATGTGAATCTGATGTGTGTTTAATATGTGATGGAATGTTTCAGTCTTTTGCAAACTGCTTTGGCAATGGCATATTTTCTGTTCATGCCAATAAAGCAATTTGAATTTGAGAGAGAGACATTGAGATACAGTGACAGAGAGAGAGAGAGAGAGAGAGACAGAGACAGACAGACAGACAGACAGACAGAGTGGGGCAGAGACAAACAGAGGAGGGAACAGAAATCCCTGACAAGTGACCTCTAGGTGGCACCAAGCATAGGTCGAGCTAAGTTAAATAACATTCGTCTGTGTGTGTGTGTGTGTGTGTGTGTGTGTGTGTGTGTGTGTGTGTGTGTGTGTGTGTGTGTGTGTGCATGCATTATGCTCTGGGTTTGGTTTTTTCTGCAGCTTGGGAGTGTAAGTGTATGTTGCATGTGTTGAGAGATACATTTGAGAAGTTGTGTGTGGTGTGTGTGTGTGTGTGGTGAGTGTGTGTCTGTGTGTGTCTGTGTGTGTGTGTGTGTGTGTGTGTGTGTGTGTGTGTGTGTGTGTGTGTGTGTGTGTGTGCATGCATTATGCTCTGGGTTTGGTTTTTTCTGCAGCTTGGGAGTGTAAGTGTATGTTGCATGTGTTGAGAGATACATTTGAGAAGTTGTGTGTGTGTGTGTGTGTGTGTGGTGAGTGTGTGTGTGTATGTGTGTGTGTGTGTGTGTGTGTGTGTGTGTGTGTGTGTGTGTGTGTGCATGCATTATGCTCTGGGTTTGGTTTTTTCTGCAGCTTGGGAGTGTAAGTGTATGTTGCGTGTGTTGAGAGATACATTTGAAAAGTTGTGTATGTGTGTGTGTGTGTGTGTGTGTGCATGCATTATGTTCTGGGTTTGGTTTTTTCTGCAGCTTGGGAGTGTAAGTGTATGTTGCATGTGTTGAGAGATACATTTGAGAAGTTGTGTGTGTGTGTGTGTGTGTGTGTGGTGAGTGTGTGTGTGTGTGTGTGTGTGTGTGTGTGTGTGTGTGTGTGTGTGTGTGTGTGCGTGCATTATGCTCTGGGTTTGGTTTTTTCTGCAGCTTGGGAGTGTAAGTGTATGTTGCATGTGTTGAGAGATACATTTGAGAAGTTGTGTGTGTGTGTGTGTGTGTGTGGTGAGTGTGTGTGTGTATGTGTGTGTGTATGTGTGTGTGTGTGCATGCATTATGCTCTGGGTTTGGTTTTTTCTGCAGCTTGGGAGTGTAAGTGTATGTTGCGTGTGTTGAGAGATACATTTGAGAAGTTGTGTGTGTGTGGTGAGTGTGTGTGTGTGTATGTGTGTGTGTGTGTGTGTGTGTGTGTGTGCATTATGTTCTGGGTTTGGTTTTTTCTGCAGCTTGGGAGTGTAAGTGTATGTTGCATGTGTTGAGAGATACATTTGAGAAGTTGTGTGTGTGTGTGTGTGTGTGTGGTGAGTGTGTGTGTGTATGTGTGTGTGTGTGTGTGTGCATTATGTTCTGGGTTTGGTTTTTTCTGCAGCTTGGGAGTGTAAGTGTATGTTGCATGTGTTGAGAGATACATTTGAGAAGTTGTGTGTGTGTGTGTGTGTGTGTGTGTGTGTGTGTGTGTGTGTGTGTGTGTGTGTGTGTGTGTGTGTGTGTGTGTGTGTGTGTGCATTATGTTCTGGGTTTGGTTTTTTCTGCAGCTTGGGAGTGTAAGTGTATGTTGCATGTGTTGAGAGATACATTTGAGAAGTTGTGTGTGTGTGTGTGTGTGTGTGTGTGTGTGTGTGTGTGTGTGTGTGTGTGTGTGTGCATTATGTTCTGGGTTTGGTTTTTTCTGCAGCTTGGGTGTGTAAGTGTATGTTGCATGTGTTGAGAGATACATTTGAGAAGTTGTGTGTGTGTGTGTGTGTGTGGTGAGTGTGTGTGTGTGTATGTGTGTGTGTGTGTGTGTGTGTGTGCGCGTGCGCGCGCGCGAGGCCCTTATCAGAGTGTGCTGGCAGAGACAGCTTGTTGGCCCCAGGCCTCCATTTCACCCCCCTAGACCACACAGAAGAGGAGAGAGAGGGGAGGGGGAGGAGAGAGAGAGAGAGGGAAGGGAAGGAGACATGGCCCAAAGAGGAGTAGACACAGATGAGAGAGGAAAGAACAGAGAGAGTGCATGGGGGAAAATGGTATAGAGTGATGGGAGGAAGACAAAGAGGAGAAAGATGATGACAGAAGGGAAAAATGAAGGGATTGTGTGGAGGAGTGAGAGAATGAGAATGAGAGGTGGAAATGAAAACATTTAAAGTGAATCATGGCTTGTAGGAAGTGACTCTGTTTACCCCGAGTTGTTTCCGGTGACATCACACAACTTAGAGCAAACACACACACACACACGCACACAGGTCAAAGGTGTTAGTGTGGAGGTGAGCTCTGACCTGTGTTGGGAGGACAGAGGGCAAGTACCAAAGTCTGCTGCTGGGCGCAGTGAAGACTCCCATCTCTGCTGTGGGTATTGTAGAAGGACTGGAGAGAGAAGAGAGGAGGAATGGAATGGAGAGGAGTCTGGGACGTGTGGAGAGATGGAGGGGAGGATGAGGAGTGCAGGAGGGACAGAGAAGAGGAGTAGATGGAGAGGAGATGGGGACGAAGAGGAAGAGGGCTGTGACTCCTGTTTTCGGAATGTGGAGTAGCGTGGGACCTGCGGCTCTCCCTCTGATTTGAACACGACTGCCGCTTATGTTTCTTTTTGAAATCAGGTTCAGAAAGTGATGGAGCCGGTCAGGTCGTCGTCACGCTCCTCCTGCTTTTCCAGGGGTCAAGAGGAATGTCTGGAGGGACGACGTTCCCATCATGACACACTGAGCTTCAACGTCAACATGTGTCATGTCGCCGTGATGAAACCAATCTGACCATGGATAATATTATAATATCTAATATTATTTATGTTTATATATATATACAGTGCATCCGGAAAGTATTCACACCCCTTCACTTTCCCCACATGTTGTTATATTACAGCCTTATTCCAAAATGGATTAAATTCCTTTTTCCCCTCATCAATCTACATACAATACCCCATAATGACAAAGCGAAAAAGGTTTTGTAGAAATTTTTGCAAATTTATTAAAAATAAAAAACTGAAATATTGCATGTACATAAGTATTCACACCCTTTGCTATGACACTCAAAATTGAGCTCAGGTTCATCCTGTTTCCACTGATCATCCTTGAGATGTTTCTACATCTTGATTGGAGTCCACCTGGAGTAAATTCCATGGATTGGACATGATTTGGAAAGGCACACACTTGTCTATATAAGGTCCCACTGTTGACAGGGCATGTCAGAGCAGAAACCAAGCCATGAAGTCAAAGGAATTGTCTGTGGACCTCCGAGACAGGATTGTATCGAGGCACAGATCTGGGGAAGGGTACAAAGAAATTTCTACAGCATTGAAGGTCCCGAAGAGCACAGTGGTCTCCATCATTCGTAAATGGAAGAAGTTTGGATCCACCAGCACTCTTCCTAGAGCTGGCCGCCCAGCCAAACTGAGCAATCGGGGGAGAAGGGCCTTGGTCAGGGAGGTGACCAAAAACCCGATGGTCACTCTGACAGAGCTCCAGCGTTCCTCTGTGGAGATGGGAGAACCTTCCAGAAGGACAACCATCTCTGCAGCACTCCACCAATCAGGCCTTTATGGTAGAGTGGCCAGACGGAAGCCTCTGCTCACTAAAAGGCACATGACAGCCCGCTTGGAGTTTGCCAGAAAGCACCTAAAGGACTCTCAGACCATGAGAAACAAGATTCTCTGGTCTGATGAAACCAAGATTGAACTCTTTGGCCTGAATGCCAAACGTCACGTCTGGAGGAAACCAGGCACCTCTCATCACCTTGCTAATACCATCCCTACAGTGAAGTATGGTGGTGGCAGCATCATGCTGTGGGGATGTTCTTCAGTGGCAGGAACTGGGAGACTAGTCAGGATCAAGGGAAAGATGAATGGAGCAAAGTACGGAGAGATCCTTGATGAAAACCTGCTCCAGAGCGTTCAGGACCCCAGACTGGGGCGAAGGTTTACCTTTCCACACGACAACGACCCTAAGCACACAGCCAAGACAACGAAGGAGGGGCTTCGGGACTAGTCTGTGAATGTCCTTGAGTGGCCCAGCCAGAGCCCAGACTTGAACCCCATTGAACATCTCTGGAAAGACCTGAAAATAGCTGTGGAGCGACGCTCCCCATCTAACCTTACAGAGCTGGAGAGGATCTGCAGAGAAGAAACGGAGAAATACCCCAAATATAGGTGTGCCAAGCTTGTAGCTTCATACCCAAGAAGACTTGAGGCTGTAATCGCTGCCAAGGGTGCCTCAACCAAGTACTGAGTAAAGGCTGTGAATACTTATGTACATGCAATATTTCAGTTTTCTATTTTTAATACATTTGCAAAAATTTCTACAAAACCTTTTTCACTGTGTCATTATGGGGTATTGTGTGTAGATTGATGAGGGAAAAAAGGAATTTAATCCATTTTGGAATAAGGCTGTAACATAACAAAATGTGGGGAAAGTGAAGGGGTGTGAATACTTTCCAGATGCACTGTATATATATATATATATATATCTGTATATATCTGTATATATATATATATCTGTGTATATATAGATATATATATATAGATATATAGATATATATATATATATAGATATATAGATATATATAGATATATATCTGTGATGGCCTGTCCAGTGTGTCTCCCCGCCTGCCGTCCAATGATAGGCTCCAGCATCCCCGCAACCCCGGTTAGGATAAGCAGCTTGGATAATGGATATATATATATATATACTGTATATGTAGCGTTTTTACGAAACCATCAATGGTGTTATAAGTGCTCCACTAATGAAGAGTGGAATATCAGCACCGATTCCTGGGAGAAAAGTGTTAATGCATAGCAGTACCGGCCTGTTTCGTGCGTGGCGCACTCATCAACTGCTAATCCAGTCCATCACAGGCAGAATAGCAGCTGATGAGTGCGCCACACATGAAACAGGCCGGTACTGCTATGCATTAACACTTTTCTTCCTGTATTTGTGTTGATATACATTTCTACTGGGAAAAAAAACTTAAAAGGTACATTTCAGTGTTTCTATTTCTTTTTTTTAAAGCGGTCGCTGTAGTTCAGCTTCTGTCCACCGATCTTTTCTTCTGATGCTCATGATGTCACCAGACACTCATTTACATACAGCCTGTCAGATCACATCATCAAAATATGAAACCCCACCCAGTCTTTCCACCAACCCTTGCTTGTACTTGTTACTCAAAGGTTGGCTCATGAATATTAATGAGAACTAGACCACTCCCTCACAGTTCATGATACAACTGAGAGCAGTTATGGCTAAAGGTATAAATACACAACATCATCCATCCATCCATTCTCCAAACCGCTTCTCCTTACTCCGGGTCGCGGGATGCTGGAGCCTATCCCATCATTCATTGGGCAGCAGGCGGGGAGACACCCTGGACAGGCTGCCAGTCCATCACAGGGCTGATACACACATTCATACCTAGGGACAATTTAGTACGGCTGATTCTCCTGACCTGCATGTCTTTGGACTGTGGGAGGAAACCGGAGCCCCCGGAGGAAACCCATGCAGACACGGGGAGAACATGCAAACTCCACACAGAGGACGACCCGGGACGACCCCCCAAGGTTGGACTACCCCGGGGCTCGAACCCAGGACCTTCTTGCTGTGAGGCAACCGCGCTAACCACTTTGCCATCGTGCTGCCCAATGTGAGTGCGTTGACCGGGAATCGAACCCGGGTCAGCTGCAATGTTGTTGATTTTTGTTTGTTTGTTTGTTTGTTTGTTTGTTTTTACCACTACACCACCAACACCATGAAGGTGGAAGTGCAGCCTCTGTTACCGTGTGAATGATGTTCCTGATGAGTTCATGTATAACCCAGTCACCTGATCCTATGGTGAGCCCCATAAGTGACCAGAGGTCCAGAACTCCACGGTGGAGTTCATCACCTCCTCAGACTACATGCTGCGACCCCCCCAGCCAGCTGTCTGCCTGATTGCCCTCGACGTGTTGTACGTACAATGCCATGGGGGCAGGCTATCTAAAATACTTGTGTAAAAAAAATACACAATATCAGCTAGCGCTTGGCCAACGGATCGGACCTTTTAGTCGATTGGTTAACGTAGGTGCCCATGACGCGGGAGACCCAGGTTCATGTCCTGGCTGTGGCAGTTCCTGACTGCCCTCCGAATTGGCTACATTTGCTGGAGAGAAGAGGAGTGAAAGTCGGTAGGAGCAAGATGGAATACCTATGCGAGAGTGGGAAGGAGGACAGTGGAGTGGTGAGGATGCAAGGTGGAATGGTGAGTAGAGGTGATGAAGGTGGATGAGTTTAATACTTGGACTCAACTGTCCAAAGTAACACTCCCTGTTACTTTGGACAGACAGGACAGAAGAGAGGTGGAGAAGAGAGTGCAGGCAGGGTGGAGTGGGTGGAGAAGAGTGTCAGGAGTGATGTGTGACAGAAGGGTACCAGCAAGAGTTAAAGGGAAGGTTTACAAGATGGTAGTGAGACCAGCTATGTTATATGGTTTGGAGACAGTGGCACTGATGAAAAGACAGGAGGAGGAGCTGGAGGTGGCAGAGATGAAGATGATAAGATTTTCATTGGGAGTGATGAAGGAGGACAGGATTAGGAACGAGTATATTAGAGGGACAGCTCAGGTTGGACGGTTTGGAGACAAAGCAAGAGAGACAAGATTGAGATGGTTTGGACATGTGTGGAGGAGAGATGCTGGGTATACTGGGAGAAGGATGCTGAATATGGAGCTGCCAGGGAAGAGGAGAAGAGGAAGGCCAAAGAGGAGGTTTATGGAGGTGGTGAGGGAGGACATGCAGGTGGCTGGTGTGACAGAGGAAGATGCAGATGACAGGAAGAGATGGAAACGGATGATCCGCTGTGGTGACGCTTAACGGGAGTAGCTGAAAGTAGTAGTAGTAGTAACATTGGATGCAAACAGGACAGTGGACTGAGAGAAAGTTGAAGACATGATGCAAAATTCCTGATTCAAATGTGAAGGCAGGACGCAGCGGTCAGCTTAATGTGATGTAAAGTTATTTCGGCTTCAAATGAAAACTCGATTAGTCTCTGTGTAGGAATATAGAAAGAAAATGTTTTATTTTAATATAATAATAATGATAACATTAAATTATATAGCGCTTTTCTAACATTTAAAGTGGCTTTACAATAAAGGGGGTGAAACAAGACAACAGATAAGCACAACACAACATGCAGGGGTGGATGGGAAGGGGGGCAGACATACAGGGGTGGATGGGAAGGGGGGCAGACATACAGGGGTGGATGGGAAGGGTGGCAGACATACGGGTGGATGGGAAGGGGGGCAGACATACAGGGGTGGCTGGGAAGGGTAGCAGACATACAGGGGTGGATGGGAAGGGTAACAGACATACAGGGGTGGATGGGAAGGGTAACAGACATGCAGGGGTGGATGGGAAGGGTAGCAGACATACAGGGGTGGATGGGAAGGGTAGCAGACATACAGGGGTGGATGGGAAGGGTAACAGACATACAGGGGTGGATGGGAAGGGTAACAGACATACAGGGGTGGATGGGAAGGGTAACAGACATACAGGGGTGGATGGGAAGGGTAACAGACATGCAGGGGTGGATGGGAAGGGTAACAGACATACAGGGGTGGATGGGAAGGGTAGCAGACATACAGGGGTGGATGGGAAGGGTAGCAGACATACAGGGGTGGATGGGAAGGGTAGCAGACATACAGGGGTGGATGGGAAGGGTAACAGACATACAGGGGTGGATGGGAAGGGTAACAGACATACAGGGGTGGATGGGAAGGGTAACAGACATACAGGGGTGGATGGGAAGGGTAACAGACATACAGGGGTGGATGGGAAGGGTAGCAGACATACAGGGGTGGATGGGAAGGGTAGCAGACATACAGGGGTGGATGGGAAGGGTAACAGACATACAGGGGTGGATGGGAAGGGTAACAGACATACAGGGGTGGATGGGAAGGGTAACAGACATACAGGGGTGGCTGGGAAGGGTAACAGACATACAGGGGTGGATGGGAAGGGTGGCAGACATACAGGGGTGGATGGGAAGGGTAACAGACATACAGGGGTGGATGGGAAGGGTGGCAGACATACAGGGGTGGATGGGAAGGGTAACAGACATACAGGGGTGGCTGGGAAGGGGGGCTACGAGAGGGAGAAGCGGCAGCCACACACGATGCCAGCACTACTCTCCCACTTAAACACACACAAGAGGGCAAGAAAAACACAAAACAACAGCACTGTGGATGTTGATGTTGTGTAGGGGTTTAGTCTTGTAGCCTATTCGTCTCCCAAGGTATCCACTAGGTGGCACTATATAACGCATGGCTGTGGCTGGTTCGTGGGCATCAGGGAATATCCGCATACTAGTGGGCCTGCGTACTGCACGCCTAGAGTACAGACCTCCTCCGAGTCCCTTGTAGTTCAGCCAGGGTCCTAGGTGTAGCCAGTTACCGTGTGTCGCCATGAGGAGGCGCTACATAGGGCTTGGTGCTGGGGAGGCTATGTACTGGCAGGGAGAGACTTACGTGTCTTTTTGAATTATTGCAACGTTAAAATTTCCGATTGGAGAACTGAGATTATTTCTGCAGTAGCACATTTTATCAGAGAACAAAACAACTGGACACGTGTGTGGCAGAGCTCGTCAGCCTGCAGCACCCGTCCCTGTGGCGTCTGCCCCGCACCCGCTGCTCTGCAGCGCAGCACAGCCGTTGTATGAATCTCAAGTCACTTTCCAACATCTGTAAATAAAAGTTGTTAGGTGGGGTTTGTGTGTGCGGCGTTGCTGGCGTCTGGCCTGTTATTATGCTTTGCCCTGCGAGCGCAGCAGCGCCTCCATTAGAGGCTACAGACGCTACCTGCACGCCGACGCCACGCTAGTCTGCTCTCATGGCGGTCTGTTTCTGAAGCCAATTGAGTAGAAATGATGTTATAATTGATGTTTTACCAAAACAGAATGTGGCGTGGTGGCGAACATGCGGCGCTTCTCAAACAGCACTCTGACCTTTCTGTATCGCAGCCGGCGCGATATTGAAAGCTAATGTCGTTAATTATTGCCAATAATCTACTGTGGCGCACAAAAACACGGCCTCAAATTAATGGTCTTCTAAATGTATGCGCTCACCGCAGGCCAGTTTGTCATCCAAAGTTGTTGAGACACAAAGTGAAATAAACTTCCTGACATCTATTTCCCCCACGCCGCCATGCGCCACAACTTCTCCAACAGCTAAATGAAATATGCAAATAATCACCGTCAAGCCCAATAAGAAATAATTAACGCTGTCTGCTCTCGGTGGCAGCAGGTATTAGCATGCCAAAGCACTCCAAAATGTAATTTATAAAGTGAATTAAAAAAATGACGGCGCTCTTTCTGTGTCTTTGCCAGCGGCAAAGCGACATTTCTAATGCACTCTCTGGGGAGTGAATTGATAGTGGTGGCAGCAGGGCTTTTTTTTTTTTTGATATTTCCCATTTCTGATATTTTTCAAATATTTAATTACAGGAATGGTAAAAGTGAATGTGTGAAGGTTTTTCCAGAGCGGCAGATGTTTGTGTGGCCTCAGCTTGTTGAACACAGCTGATCATCACGGGGAGGCCGCCGTCACAACACAGGCGGCTGCAGCAAATGGAGGAAGTTGGGCAGACAGGACTCCCAGCTCGTGTGCAGAGGAACCCAGAGGTTCAGACAGGACTCCTAGCTCGTGTGCAGAGGAACCCAGAAGTTCAGACAGGACTCCCAGCTCGTGTGCAGAGGAACCCAGAGGTTCAGACAGGACTCCCAGCTCGTGTGCAGAGGAACCCAGAGGTTCAGACAGGACTCCCAGCTCGTGTGCAGAGGAACCCAGAAGTTCAGACAGGACTCCCAGCTCGTGTACAGAGGAACCCAGAGGTTCAGACAGGACTCCCAGCTCGTGTACAGAGGAACCCAGAGGTTCAGACAGGATTCCCAGCTCGTGTGCAGAGGAACCCAGAGGTTCAGACAGGACTCACAGCTCGTGTGCAGAGGAACCCAGAGGTTCAGACAGGACTCCCAGCTCGTGTGCAGAGGAAGCCAGAGGTTCAGACAGGACTCCCAGCTCGTGTGCAGAGGAACCCAGAAGTTCAGACAGGACTCCCAGCTCTTTTACAGAGGAACCCAGAGGTTCAGACAGGACTCCCAGCTCGTGTACAGAGGAACCCAGAGGTTCAGACAGGACTCCCAGCTCGTGTACAGAGGAACCCAGAGGTTCAGACAGGACTCACAGCTCGTGTGCAGAGGAACCCAGAGGTTCAGACAGGACTCCCAGCTGGTGTGCAGAGGAACCCAGAGGTTCAGACAGGACTCCCAGCTGGTGTGCAGAGGAACCCAGAGGTTCAGACAGGACTCCCATCTTGTGTGCAGAGGAACCCAGAGGTTCAGACAGGACTCCCAGCTCGTGTGCAGAGGAACCCAGAGGTTCAGACAGGACTCACAGCTCGTGTGAGGAACCCAGAGGTTCAGAAAGGACTCCCAGCTCATGTGCAGAGGAACCCAGAGGTTCAGACAGGACTCGCAGCTCGTGTGCAGAGGAACCCAGAGGTTCAGACAGGACTCGCAGCTCGTGTGAGGAACCCAGAGGTTCAGACAGGACTCCCAGCTCGTGTGCAGAGGAACCCAGAGGTTCAGACAGGATTCCCAGCTCGTGTGCAGAGGAACCCAGAGGTTCAGACAGGACTCCCAGCTCGTGTGCAGAGGAACCCAGAGGTTCAGACAGGACTCCCAGCTCGTGTGCAGAGGAACCCAGAGGTTCAGACAGGACTCCCAGCTGGTGTGCAGAGGAACCCAGAAGTTCAGACAGGACTCCCAGCTCTTTTACAGAGGAACCCAGAGGTTCAGACAGGACTCCCAGCTCGTGTACAGAGGAACCCAGAGGTTCAGACAGGACTCCCAGCTCGTGTACAGAGGAACCCAGAGGTTCAGACAGGACTCACAGCTCGTGTGCAGAGGAACCCAGAGGTTCAGACAGGACTCCCAGCTGGTGTGCAGAGGAACCCAGAGGTTCAGACAGGACTCCCAGCTCGTGTGCAGAGGAACCCAGAGGTTCAGACAGGACTCCCAGCTCGTGTGCAGAGGAACTCAGAGGTTCAGACAGGACTCCCAGCTCGTGTGCAGAGGAACTCAGAGGTTCAGACAGGACTCCCAGCTCGTGTGCAGAGGAACTCAGAGGTTCCACCTGTTTCTTCTGCTAATGACCCTGGTGAGGTCGTGTGTGGACGTGTCGTGGTTTAGTTAGCATGGTGTTAGCATGGTGAAGCTAAAGCCCTAACCAGACATGTTTACACAGCGTTTGTTTCTGCTGCTCCCATCCTTCCCCATCCTGCATCCTGCAGTGCCCTCACACACACACACACACACACACACACACACACACACACACACACACACACACACAGCAGTCTTACACCAGCATGTACAGCTCAGTTCAGCCATACTGCCTGCAAGCAGCCACCCTGAGGTCAAGAGTTGGTGACCTCTGACCTCAGGGTGGGAACACAGGAGGGATCATGTCAGAGAAGTTCTGGGAGATGAAAGACACACCTGAAGGAGGAGGGTTGTGATGTTTTTTATAAACGTATAGAAAAGTGAATATAATAGGGGTTTGAGGTGTGTGTGTGTGTGTGTGTGTGTGTGAGAGAGAGAGAGAGAGAGAGAGAGAGAGAGAGAGAGAGAGAGAGAGAGAGAGAGAGAGAGAGAGAGAGAGAGAGAGAGAGACTATATCTACAGTGTACTGGATATTGGTATGTGTGTGTGGTTGTGTTTGAGGCGGGATGTGTGTGTGTGTGTGTGTGTGTGTGTGGGACTATGTCTACAGTGTACTAGATGTGTGTGTGTGTGAGAGAGAGGCCATTTCTGTAGTGTACTAGATGTGTGTGTGTGTGTGTGTGTGTGTGTGTGTGTGTGTGTGTGTGTGTGTGTGTGTGTGTGTGTGGTTGTATTTTAGAGTGTGTGTGTGTGTGTTCGTATTTTAGAGTGTGTGTGTGTGTGTTCGTATTTTAGAGTGTGTGTGTGTGTGTGTGTGAGAGAGAGAGAGAGAGAGAGAGAGAGAGAGAGAGAGAGAGAGAGAGAGAGAGAGAGAGACTATATCTACAGTGTACTGGATATTGATGTGTGTGTGTGTGTGTGTGGTTGTGTTTGAGGCGGGGTGTGTGTTGGTAGGGGGGGTGTCCTGGGGAGGGGGGTTAACGGTGGGGAGGGAGAGGTGATTTACCTTCTGGTCAACTGAAATCACGATGTTTTAAAACAGCGTCCTGTCTTTCCTCTCTGTCAAACACAAACACAAACAGCTTCCCTGGCCGGGTGAACACACAGGTGAACACACAGGTGAACACACAGGTGAACACACAGGTGAACACACAGGTGCGTTGCCAAAACAGGTGTGAGCTGAATCCACAGACGAGCTGACATCGCTACTGACATCAGTAGAGATCTGCTGGAACAGAAAGATGTATCAACAGAATCTGTCACATGGCAACATGGCAGTCAAAGGTATAAACAAAAATAAGTAAATTTAGGGGCGTCCGGGTGGCGTCCGGGTGGTCTGTTCCGTTGCCTACCGACACAGGGATCGCTGGATCGAATCCCTGTGTTACCTCCGGCTTGGTCGGGCGTCCCTACAGACACAATTGTCTTTGTCTGCAGGTGGGAAGTCGGATGTGGGTGTGTGTCCTGGTCGCGGCACTAGCGCCTCCTCTGGTCGGTTGGGGCGCCTGTTCGGGGGGGAGGGGGAACTGGGGGGAATAGCGTGATCCTCCCCCGCGCTACGTCCCCCTGGTGAAACTCGGCTGGTGACTCCACATGTATGGGAGGAGGCTTGTGGTAGTCTACAGCCTCCCCGGATCAGCAGAGGGGGGTGGAGCAGTGACCGGGACGGCTCGGGAGAGCGGGGTGATTAGCCGGATACAACTGGGGAGAAAAAAGAGGAAAGATCCACAAAAAAAATGTAAATTTAACTTTAGAATACAAACAAGACTTGTGATTTGGTATTAGAAAGAAAGATGTACAAACACACACACTCGCACGAAAGCACTGGTAGTTTAAGATAAAGTACAGGTAGTTTAAAATAAAGTACAGGTAGTTTAAAATAAAGTACAGGTAGTTTAAGATAAAGTACAGGTAGTTTAAGATAAAGTACAGGTAGTTTAAGATAAAGTACAGGTAGTTTAAAATAAAGTACAGGTAGTTTAAGATAAAGTACAGGTAGTTTAAGATAAAGTACAGGTAGTTTAAGATAAAGTACAGGTAGTTTAAAATAAAGTACTGGTAGTTAAAAATAAAGTACAGGTAGTTTAAGATAAAGTACAGGTAGTTTAAGATAAAGTACAGGTAGTTTAAAATAAAGTACAGATAGTTTAAGATAAAGTACTGGTAGTTTAAGATAAAGTACAGGTAGTTTAAAATAAAGTACAGATAGTTTAAGATAAAGTACAGGTAGTTTAAGATAAAGTACAGGTAGTTTAAAATAAAGTACAGGTAGTTTAAAATAAAGCACTGGTAGTTTAAGATAAAGTACAGGTAGTTTAAAATAAAGTACAGGTAGTTTAAAATAAAGTACTGGTAGTTTAAGATAAAGTACAGGTAGTTTAAGATAAAGTACAGGTAGTTTAAGATAAAGTACAAGTAGTTTAAGATAAAGTACAGGTAGTTTAAGATAAAGTACAGGTAGTTTAAGATAAAGTACAGGTAGTTTAAGATAAAGTACAGGTAGTTTAAGATAAAGTACAGGTAGTTTAAGATAAAGTACAGGTAGTTTAAGATAAAGTACAGAAAGTTTAAAATAAAGTACAGATAGTTTAAAATAAAGTACAGGTAGTTTAAGATAAAGTACAGGTAGTTTAAGATAAAGCACTGGTAGTTTAAGATAAAGTACAGGTAGTTTAAGATAAAGTACAGGTAGTTTAAGATAAAGTACAGGTAGTTTAAGATAAAGTACAGAAAGTTTAAAATAAAGTACAGATAGTTTAAAATAAAGTACAGGTAGTTTAAGATAAAGTACAGGTAGTTTAAGATAAAGTACAGGTAGTTTAAAATAAAGTACAGATAGTTTAAAATAAAGTACAGGTAGTTTAAGATAAAGTACAAGTAGTTTAAGATAAAGTTAAGTAGTGTGGACATCGTGGTTCGATCCAGAAAACATAAAATATCTGGTCTCTTCTCGTCTCTGGATTACAGCCGGTTGCAGGACCTGATTTATTTTTCATTAGAGAATAAGGGCAGAGGGATACGCTGAGATTCTGGTCTGAGCGGGACCAAGCATTTGGAAATTCTGGACACACACACACACACACACACACACACACACACAGACACACACACACAGACACACTGTCCTTTGGTAACTTAATTACATTGTGCTCCCTCCCTCATGCTCTTGTTTCCCTGGGCGATGGCGATGCAGGGCTCTCAGAGCCACACAATCAAAACCACATTTTGATATCATTTCACTCATTTGTATTCATATGCCAGAGCGCGCACACACACACGCAGAGCACACGTGCACTGCACACACGTGCACAGATGCGCTCGCTCTTTTTTCCTTTTCCTTGCACACTCTTTGATTTGCTCTGTATTGCCTTTCTTCATTTCACTCTTTCTCTTGTCACTCCCTTGTTCTCATTGTTAAGCTGCTCTTCCAGCCCTGCTCCATCTCTCTGTCACTCACTGATCACACATCCTGCATCTCTCTCTCTGTCACTGACTATCACACATCCTCCATCTCTCTCACTGATCACGCATCCTCCATCTCTCTCTGTCACTGACTGATCAAACATCCTCCATCTCTCTCACTGATCACGCATCCTCCATCTCTCTCTGTCCCTCACTGATCACACATCCTGCATCTCTCTCTGTCCCTCACTGATCACACATCCTGCATCTCTCTCTGTCCCTCACTGATCACACATCCTGCGTCTCTCTCTCTGTCACTCACTGATCACACATCCTGCGTCTCTCTCTCTGTCACTCACTAATCACACATCCTCCATCTCTCTCTGTCACTCACTGATCACACATCCTCCATCTCTCTCTGTCCCTCACTGATCACACATCCTGCGTCTCTCTCTCTGTCACTCACTAATCACACATCCTCCATCTCTCTCTGTCACTCACTAATCACACATCCTCCATCTCTCTCTGTCACTCACTAATCACACATCCTCCATCTCTCTCTGTCCCTCACTGATCACACATCCTGCGTCTCTCTCTCTGTCACTCACTAATCACACATCCTCCATCTCTCTCTGTCACTCACTAATCACACATCCTCCATCTCTCTCTGTCACTCACTGATCACACGTCCTGCATCTCTCTCTGTCACTCACTGATCACACATCCTCCATCTCTCTCACTGATCACACATCCTCCATCTCTCTCTGTCCCTCACTGATCACACATCCTGCATCTCTCTCTGTCACTCACTAATCACACATCCTGCATCTCTCTCTCTCTGTCCCTCACTGATCACACATCCTGCATCTCTCTCTCTCTGTCACTCACTGATCACACATCCTGCATCTCTCTCTCTCTGTCACTCACTGATCACACATCCTGCATCTCTCTCTCTCTCTGTCACTCACTGATCACACGTCCTGCATCTCTCTCTGTCATGCACTGATCACACATCCTTCCTCTCTCTCTCTCTCTGTCACTTACTAATCACACATCCTGCATCTCTCTCTGTCACTCACTGATCACACATCCTGCATCTCTCTCTCTCTGTCACTCACTGATCACACATCCTTCCTCTCTCTCTCTCTCTGTCACTCACTAATCACACATCCTGCATCTCTCTCTGTCACTCACTGATCACACATCCTCCATCTCTCTCTCTCTGTCACTCACTGATCACACATCCTTCCTCTCTCTCTCTCTCTCTGTCACTCACTAATCACACATCCTGCATCTCTCTCTGTCACTCACTGATCACACATCCTGCATCTCTCTCTCTGTCACTCACTGATCACACATCCTGCATCTCTCTCTGTCACTCACTAATCACACATCCTGCATCTCTCTCTGTCACTCACTGATCACACATCCTGCATCTCTCTCTCTGTCACTCACTGATCACACATCCTGCATCTCTCTCTCTGTCACTCACTGATCACACATCCTACATCTCTCTCTGTCACTCACTGATCACACATCCTCCATCTCTCTCTCACTCACTGATCACACATCTTCCATCTCTCCATCACTCACTGATCACACATCCTCCATCTCTCTCTCTGTCACTCACTGATCACACATCCTCCATCTCTCTCTCTCTGTCACTCACTGATCACACATCCTCCATCTCTCTCCTCCATCTCTCTCTGTCACTCACTGATCCTACATCCTCCATCTTGTTTTTTAAATAACACGCAACATGGACCGTGTAGTGGTAATTACTAGAACCTGTGTGTCTGATGGACTTCTTATACACACATCTTTGTGTGTGTGTGTGTGTGTGTGTGTGTGTGTGTGTGTGTGTGTGTGTGTGTGTGTGTGTGTGCGTGTGTGTGTGCGTGCGTGCGTGCGTGCATGTGTAGAAATGTATAAATGTGTGTGGACGTCTCCCTCTGCTTGGAATCAACACACACACATTGTGGCCAGTGATTGTGTGCTCAGGCTGCACTTCTCTACTATGTCTCCACTGTGTCAAGGTGAACAACAGGATGATGTGAGTCACTCTCTGTCTCCCTCCTGTCTTCTTGTCTTTGTCTTCATGTTTCTTTATCTGTCTGTCTGTCTGTCTGTCTGTCTGTCTGTCTGTCTGTCAGTGTGTCTGTCTGTCTGTCTGTCTGTCAGTGTGTCTGTCTCTTATCTGCTGTAACATCCAGAGGGCACACATTAGAATTTTATATCCCCTTTATGAGCAGAGGAGGAGGGGATGGGAGGAAGTATGGGTGGATAGAGGGATGGGGGACAGGGGAGGGACAGATGTTTAGAGGGGAAACGAGAGGAAGGCTGATGGAGGTGTTGGATGGACGGAGGGATTGAGGAAGAGAAGATAGGAAGGCTGAGTGAAGGAATGGAAAGACCGAACGTAGAGATGTAACAGATGAAAAGAATGAAGTGAGGGGTAATTCAGACAACACACGGGGGGGGGGGGGGGAGTGATGGATGGAAGTACAGACGGATAATAGAGAGATGCAATGAAATTAAAGGAGAAGAGGGGAGATGAGGAGGACAAAGCCTCCATCTGATGCTTGACATCCAGGAGAGAGAGAGACATAGAGAGAGAGACAGGCAGAGAGAGAGAGAGCGACAGAGAGACAGACTGAAAGACAGACAGAGACATAGACAGGCAGAGAGAGAGAGTGTCAGAAAGAGACAGGCAGACAGAGAGAGACAGACAGACAGAGAGAGACAGGCAGCGAGGGAGAGAGACAGAGACAGACAGACATAGCGAGAGAGAGTTTGGTGGTTGTACCTGTGGGCTGCAGTAAATCACACCCTGGATAAGGTAATTCTGTGGCCCGTTCATCATCAGCAGGCAGACAGCTTTATGGCCAGCAGATTGGCTGTAAGGGCTCCTGATTAGAATAGAAGGAGGGGGGGAGTGTTACAGAGGGGGGAGCAGAAAGGAAGAATGTCACAGAAGGTTCCAGGATGAGGTGTTCAGGATGGAGAACTGGTTTCTGTGGGAAGTTGAGATGCTGATGCTACTTCAAACCAACCTGGAGTCCTGTGTTAGGCCTGCGACAGGCTCACTGGGTTATAACTCACACCGAGTGTAATCAGTCCATCAATCAGCCCATCAATCAGTCCATCAATCAGCCCATCAATCCGTCCATCAATCAGCCCATCAATCAATCATCCATCCATCAATCCGTCCGTCAATCAATCAGCACATCAATCAATCCATCAATCATTCAATCCATCAATCAGTCCATCAATCAAACTTTATGCACAGAGCACATTAAAATGCGCTGCAGTAAGCTTTATGTTGCGTGAAAGTGGACGTATAAAAAGTAGACAGTGATAAATTGAAAAAAATAGACAGAATAAATAGATAAAAATAAAGTAAAAAAATGTAGACTTTAACAGAATACA
>NC_079226.1:3377653-3391356 GCF_029633865.1 Lampris incognitus
TGATAGTTATCAAGGTGCAGTTTTTTTAAGTAGAGGTTTAACCACAGCTGTCTTAAAACTGCTGGGAACAGTGCCAGTAGCGAGTGATAAATTAACAGTGTCTAGCATTCTAGGTCCCAGGAAATGCCAAAGGTCTTTAAAAAGTTTTGCTGGTAAAGGGTCAAGTAAGCAAGTAGTTGGTTTAGAAACTGACATGAGCTTAGTCAAAGTAGCAAGAGAGAGTCTCAAAAGCTGTAATAACAGGGACTATCAGTGACTCATTGTGTAGATATGAATTTGGTAAGACAGGATCTGCAGGAGTAGCTGGAGTTGAAGAACTAATTTTGTTTATGATCTCATCAACCTTATTGCAAAAAAAGTCTAGATACTCATGGCCTTGAATGTTGAGCAGCTAATAGAAAACTGCCTTCTAGTAAATGTATGCCCGGCTCAAACTACACATTCAGGCCGATTTTGACCCAATTGCATCGCTGCCGACCATCGCTCAGTGTCGGGCCTGAAAATGAATGTCGGGAACAACAAATGCTCATGTAGTGTGATGTAATCCAAGACCAGCATCAGACGCCCCACGACCCCGACTCAACAAGTCTAGCATGCCAGAATTTTTTTGCATTTTCTGTCTAGTTTGAAACCCCTGACCGATGCTCAAAGACGTGCTCCTGACGCTGACCAATAGGATCACAACATGCTCTCTCCAAGCGCAAGACCGCTAGCATCACACATAGCGCTTCTTCCATGATTGACACTTCTTGAACCGCCTCCCCGATGACCTATGAACTCACGTACGGTCATGATGATGACAGATAACATGACGACGGCAGCATGACGGGTCGGGATCATACTTGTAGTGTGGCCAGTCTGGTGGCCAAGACAGGACACGACAATTTATAGCAGTAGTCTGACATGGTGCCATCGTGAAAGACAAAAAATATCGTGTAATCTGATCTGGGCATTAGCTACAGTGACAGACAGACAAGACAGACAGGACAGTCAGAGAGACAGACACACATACAGACAGACACAGATAGACAAACAGTCAGACAGATAGTTACAGAAGGGATTCTGTGCATGAAAGCAAAGGCAGCTTGAACTGACAGAGACATCGGTGTTTTGCAAAGGACAAAATCACTTCTTTTCATTTACGGGATGAGTTATGAAGTCTCTCAGGATTCATTCCGTACACCAAACCAAATGCCGGTTGAACTAAAAGGCATTCTGTCTATGAAACGGGGTCTGTTACCCCTGGCGCCCTGTCCGCCTGCGTCTGTCAAACCACTCGGTTCACCTTCCAAAAGAGCCAACGCAAAATGCCTGAATGAGTTTTCAGCAGAATATTCCAGAATACAGACGAATTACGCAGAAGAGGTGATGAGCAAACAAACAGCCACTGAATACTACAGATGTTTTGTTCAACCAGTAGACAAGTATGGATTTAGGTAATACGTTACAGCCAACAAACACTGATATGCTTCACAAAAGTATCAAGTTTAATAAAAATGAATAAATTAATTTTAAAAAAGTAAATGAAGGACAAAACAAAATACGGTAACACTTTATAACTACACAAATGAAGCATTACTAACTACTGAATTCCTCATTTGTAAAGTATTTGTTAAGTATTTGTAGAGTATTTGTAAAGCAAGACATGCACCAGTGGTTAGTGAGTGTGTTAACAGATGTTTTATAAATACTTATTAATACTGCAATTCATGATTAATTGTGCACAGATGTACATGTAAACAGTGTGTTAATCGTGTACTTACACTTTCTAAAGGGTCTTATGATCCTTTAGACTTGTGTGAGTCTCAAGGTGCTGCTGGCCTTTCAGTCTCGTGTGTAAATGCTTTGTGAGGCACAGATAGTCCTCACTTTACATGAGCTCATACAAAATACTTCATTCACAACTAGTACTACCTGGATTAATCATGAACTGCAGTACTAATAAGTATTTATAAACATCTGTTAACACGCTCACTAACCACTGGTGCATGTCTTGCTTTACAAATACTTTACAAATGATGAAGTCAGTACTTACTAATTCTTAACTAACGCTTCATTTGTGTAGTTATTCTGAAGTGTTACCAAAATACCTAAGAAATTGGGGGGGGGGTAGTGGTAATGAGCATATAAAATACAAGGGTTGTTTGGAGTAGCTTGTGGCCCGGGGGGGGGGGTCAGAGGGCAGTTGACAGTCGGAGGGGTGGGGGTGTCAGAGGGCAGCTGTCAGTCAGTGGAGGTCTGATGTGTTGCAGAGCCATTCGGAGTGAAGCGTAGCATGTGCTCAGTAAAACCAGAGCCCTAGAAAGAGAGAGTTACGTCAACTCTGTAGACGTCAATGGGCCAATTATTTAACAGCAATGGCGGATCACGGGAGCCCCGGATAGTTCCAAACGGTGCGCATAGAATGTGTGTCACGTTGGACTATATCTATATATCTATATATAAATGTAACAATCTGAAAATATTGGTTAGTAGTGACCACAAATCGCGGCTAAGCAGTTCCTTTAAATGACCCGCCAAGCTTGGTTTGGAACTACTCGGCGGCTACATGAACCACGTGACCCTCTCGCCTTCTGACCCCTCATTGACACAACTCTCTCTTTCTAGGGCTCTGGGTAAAATGTAAGACGTCCCTGATCCATGTGGAATGAGACGGGGGGTGGGGGGGGCATCTCAGTAGTATGAAGTCAGTTTTATTTGAATAGCCCAATATCATAAACTACAAATTAGTTACTGTGGGCTTTACAGCAACACAACATCCTGTCCTTAGACCCTCACGTCGGATAAGGAGCACCTCCCTAAAAGCCCGGAGTACTGGACGACCCGGCCCGGTAGTGTGAGGCCTCTTCATGTTCTACAGGAAGTACTAGCACCGCTGGTGTACCATGATAATGAAGTAATGAACAGTCCAGTGGGTAGAGTTGTGTAGCTAATTCACATATCACCGGTGCTGGAACACAAGTGATTGACAGGTGACTCTGTGGTTGCCTAGCAACGGTGACTGACTCTCACCGCCGAAAACGCGTCTCAACGTCATCGCAGACTAAGATGAGCCGACATGCAGCTGATGGTCCTTGTTTTTATGGTGCAGTAGGTGGCAGTGGGAGGTGGCGGTGGGAGGTGGCGGTGGTTGGGGCAGATGCTGACAGGGGCAAGTTTATTTCTCTGACTCCAAAGTATTCTAGTTACTCTCTCCTTCTGCCTCCACACACTCTCTTCATCCCTCTTTTATTATCTCCCTACCTCATTACTTTATCTGTTTCTCTTATTCTCCCTCTCCTTTATTTGTCTTTCTCTCTTTCTCCCTCCCTGTCCTCCCTTCTCTCTCCTCTCTCGCTCTCTTGCCGTCCTGTCTAACTCTCTCCTATCTCTCACCCGTCTAACTCTATCTCTCTCCTGTCTCTCTCTCCTTCCTGTCTTACTCTCTCCTGTCTCTCTCTCTTGCCCGCCTGTCTAACTCTCTCCTATCTCTCTCACCCCCCTGTCTAACTCTATCTCTCTCCTGTCTCTCTCTCTTGCCCGCCTGTCTAACTCTCTCCTATCTCTCTCACCCCCCTGTCTAACTCTATCTCTCTCCTGTTGCTCTCTCTTGTCCTCCTGTCTAACTCCCATCTCTCTCACCCCCCTGTCTAACTCTATCTCCCTCCTGTCTCTCTCTCTCGCCCTCCTGTCTAACTCTCCTGTCTCTCTCTCCCTCCTGTCTAACTCTCCTGTCTCTCTCTCTCCCTCCTGTCTAACTCTCCTGTCTCTCTCTCTCGCCCTCCTGTCTAACGCTCTCCTGTCTCTCTCTCTCCCTCCTGTCTAACTCTCCTGTCTCTCTCTCTCGCCCTCCTGTCTAACTCTCCTGTCGCTCTCTCCCTCCTGTCTAACTCTCCTGTCTCTCTCTATCGCCCTCCTGTCTAACTCTCCTGTCTCTCTCTCTCGCCCTCCTGTCTAACGCTCTCCTGTCTCTCTCTCTCTCCCTCCTGTCTAACTCTCCTGTCTCTCTCTCCCTCCTGTCTAACTCTCCTGTCTCTCTCTCTCCCTCCTGTCTAACTCTCCTGTCGCTCTCTCCCTCCTGTCTAACTCTCCTGTCTCTCTCTATCGCCCTCCTGTCTAACTCTCCTGTCTCTCTCTCTCGCCCTCCTGTCTAACGCTCTCCTGTCTCTCTCTCTCTCCCTCCTGTCTAACTCTCCTGTCTCTCTCTCGCCCTCCTGACTCTCTCCCCCCACCTTCTATCTAACGCTCTCTGTCTCTCTCCCTCTCTCTCTCTGTTAAAGGTAAAGGTCTCTCTCTCTGTCTCTCTCCTGTTAAAGGTCAAAGGTAAAGGTCTCTCTCTGTCTCCCTCTCTGTCGATCTGTCTCTCCATCTCTGTGTGTCTGTCTGTCTGTCTCTCTCCCTTTCTCTCTCTGTGTGTGTGTGTGTGTGTGTGTGTGTGTGTGTGTGTGTGTGTGTGTGTGTGTGTGTGCGCTGCGTTGAAGGGAGCGGAGACGGAGGATTCCAGGCTCGGTGTCACGCATTAGTTTTGATTTATGTTCCATCTTTGATATTGAAAATAACTGGAATGGTGTCCTTGAAGAGAGCGGGAAGCGCAGCGAGAGAGAGGAAGAGAAGGGAGGGGGAGTGAGCGGAGGAGGAGAAAAGAAATTTGGAGAGAAAAGCAGAATAAATAAGCTGGAGTGAAATGGAGAGAGAGAGACAGAGAGAGACACAGAGAGAGAGACACACACACACGCACACACACACACACACACACACACACACACACACACACACACACACACACACACACACACACACACACACACACACACACACACAGAGGAGTGTGCTGCTAGGGGGTATTACTGCCATGTCTAGACGTTCTACACTGAGTCTGTCCTCACACTGTACTACTGTGTGAGTGTGTGTGAGAGTGCATGTTTGTGTGCTGTAGTCTCTGTGTGCATGTGTGTGTTGTAGTGTGTGTGTGTGTGTCAGAAAAAGAAACAGTGTATGTGCATGTCTTTGTGTACAAATGAGTAAGAGAAACAGTGTGAGAGAACAGAATGTAAATAAGACGTGTGTGTGTGTGGGTGTGTGTGTGTGTGTGTGTATCCTAAATCAACTCATGAGCAACACATAAAAAGAGAAACAATGTTAAAATTGAGTTAAATGATCAAAGGCCAAGCAGGCATGCACACACACACACACACACACACACACACACACACACACACACACACACACACGTGTACACACACACACACACACACACACACACACACACACACACCTCTGCTTGGGAGCACCTCCTGTAAACTGCTCGTATCATGTATTCAGCTCCATGAGCGCTCATCCATTACTTCCCCGCTGGTTTGCATGCGCTGTCAGATGATACTTAATAGGTCTGAATTACACAAAATGGAGCTTAATTACCTCTAATTCCTTCCAAATCTTAATTCCTCTCCGCCACCAACCTTCTAAATAAACCACACGTCTAATTTGCTTGTTTTGGAGACCACAGCGCGTGAGGATGGAAATGAGGAGGCTGTGTATTGGCTGAAGGCAGACCGATGCTGGAGGGAGCCGGCTGCAGGGGCGATGAAGCCTGATGAGCAGACACACCGCCAGTCTCACGGTTCCACCCCTCAGCCATCGTTTGGAAAGATTTGGAAAGATTGCTGTTTATTTCTTCCCTTTCAGCTGCTGAAGTGAGCCATTCTTCCATCAAAGCATGTTCATGCACAGTGGAAAAGCTGGATGGAAATGGCAAAACTCGATATAATTTCCTAAATATTGCAAAAAAGGGCATCTGGGTAACGTAATGGTCTATTTCATTGCCTACCAACACGGGGGTCACCAATTCGAATCCCCGTGTTTCCTCCGGCTTGGTCGGGCGTCCCAACAGACACAATTGGCCGTGTCTACGGGTGGGAAACCGGATGTGGGTATGTGTCCCGGTCGCTACACTAGCGCCTCCTCTGGTCGGTCAGGGTGCCTGTTTGGGGGTGGAAGGGGAGCTGGGGGGAATCGTGTGATCCTCCCCCATGCTACGTCCCCCTGGTGAAATTCTTCACTGTCAGGTGAAAAGAAGCGGCTGGCGGCTCCACATGTATCAGAGGAGACGTGGTCGTCTGCAGCCCTCCCTGGATCAGGGGAGGGCAGTAACCAGGATGGTTCGGAAGAGTGGGATAATGGGCCAATGAGGCCATGGTTCTCTACCGGAAAATGGTGGATTGCTCCCTCCGGGTTGGGGATGAGTTGTTGCCTCAAGTGAAGGAGTTCAAGTATCTCGGGGTCTTGTTCACGAGTGAGGGTAGGATGGAGCGGGAGATTGACAGGTGTATTGGTGCAGCATCAGCAGTAATGTGGACATTGTACTGGACCGTTGTGGTGAAGAGGGAGCTGAGCCGGAAGACAAAACTTTCAATTTACCAGTCAGTCTTGGTTCCAACATGGTCATGAGCTTTGGGTAGTGACCGAAAGGATGAGATCGTGGATACAAGTGGCTGAAATGAGTTTCCTCCATAGGGTGTCTGGGCTCAGCCTTAGAGATAGGGTGAGGAGCTCGGACATCCGGAGGGAGCTCGGAGTAGAGCCACTGCTCCTTCACGTCGAAGGGAGCCAGCTGAGGTGGTTTGGGCATCTGATCAGGATGCCTCCTGGGCGCCTTCCTTTGGAGGTTTACCAGGCACGTCCAACTGGGAGGAGACCCCGGGGTAGACCCAGAACTCGCTGGAGGGACTACATGTCCAATCTGGCCTGGGAACGCCTTGGGATCCCCCAGGAGGAGCTGGAGGGCGTTGCTGGGTAGAGGGACATCTGGAGTGCCCTACTTAGCTTGCTGCCACTGCGACCCGACCCCGGAGAAGCGGCTGAAGATGAATGAATAAATGAATAATGTTTACTCTCACTTCTACATGGACAAATAACAAATACAGGAGGGAGGATTTCTACTGTGATCTCCTGATTTCCTGCTTCACGTTTGTTTGTGGACGGTGAGAGTAGGTTTTTCATCAGACAGGCTCCTCCCACTTCAGATGATTGATTGAAAAAAGCAAAACAGGAAGTTGTAATGTCACTTACCAAACAGGACCAAGTCTTGGTGGAGCTTCACATTGGTCTGCTGCTGGTCAAGTCCCACTTCTGATGGAAGGCAGAGAACCTTGTCTAAATCCAGATTGCCCAGACCCAAATGCCACCTTAAGGTTCTGCCCCGCATGGATCTTGCAAGAAGAGGGGCTGTAAGGCAGCAACACCTAAGGGTGAAAACTGCCCCCCAGAGAAACGTCCCTTTTCTCCATGGACACACAAATGTAACACTCATGCTGGCGAGAATGCAAACCTCAACCCTGGTTCACACATCTTACGGCCCAGACACACCAAACTGACTAGCGGCAATGAAGGCTGACTGTTGTGTCGCCTCACGTCGCCTGCCGTCTGGGCCAAAAAGTAGCACTTGAACACACCGCAAAGACTACAGCCAGCGGCCAACTAGCATGTATGTTCTGCACTGATTCGCTACGCTGAACAGCCAATCAGAGTGATCTCTTTCACCGGCAGGCTCTGCCGATTCAACATGCTGAATCGGCCGAAAAACTGCCAACAGGGGTCCGACTAGCGCCAACTTTGCGGGACACACCGCAAAAACTAGGGTCACAGATGCTCACCGACAGCCCGACATTGGCCAACGGCTGGCCGTCAGCCTGGTGTGTCAGGGCCCTTATGCTCCCACTAACAATCTCCACCACCGAGCCCTGCCTCTACCCAGCCCTGCCTCCACCCAGCCCTGCCCAACCCCTCGCAATCGGAACAAGTACCTTTCATTGATGAATGTTCAGAAAAAGGGCTTTCATGTATAGAAGAATTGTAAGTTAATTGTTATCTCCTTGGTTCAAAACTAGGTTCATGTCCGATAGGACTTGAACCTAGTTTGTTGTTTTGGCACTGACTTGTGTTGTTGCCTCCTGACCAGATCCTTGCTTGTGTTATATTAACTCTCAGATTTATGTTGCTTTGGATAAAAGTGTGTGCTAAATGAAACTAACATTGTAAATATGGTTTTCTGTCAGTACTGAGTGGTGGATAGTCCAGGTCCAAAAACTAAAAGTCCTAACCATGTATTTGTTCCTCCTGTTAACCAAACCATCTTTTACCACAAACCAGTTTCCTCTGCTGAGTTAATGTACTTTACACTGACACACTCACAAACACACACACACAGTGAAACACAAGTTACAGCTACACACACCTACACACATCTACATAAATTTAATACACACCTACACACATCCTCACTGGAGTGCTTTTATTGTTTTGAAATAAAAATTTGCCTGCCTAAAAAATACACACACACACACACACACACACATTTATTTATATATATATATGTGTGTATATATATATATTCAAGATTCAAGAGGTTCAAGGTCCTTTATTGTTACGTCTGATTATACAAGTACAAGAGAGTAAAATTCTTGTGTGTGTGTGTGTGTGTGTGTGTGTGTGTGTGTGAGTGTGAGTGTGGTCTTGGGCTTCTTTGTGTAAAAAGTAGGAAATATTTGTGTGAATATGTGCATCATTCAGTGTCCCTCAGATGGTGGCAAGTGAGAACATATTGTGCAGCTATAGTTCAGTACAGCATAGTATAGTTCAGTTTAGTATAGTCTAGTATAGTACAGCTCTCTTTGTCTTTACCCAATAAGTAGGCTAGTTTACTGTGGTTTGGTAGAGCACTGAAATAAGGGTGTTTCTCTTCACATTTTGGGAAGAAGCATCACAGATTGATGGGAATGTTTTGCACTCTTAAAAAGTGCAGCTCCGTCTCAACTACGTTGTCTTTGCACTGCTGACACAGATGTTTGTCTCTTGGCAGCCAAGTTTTTTTGTGTCTGCCAGTTTCTGTTGCTGAGCAGTGCTCACTGAGTCTGTATTTCGTCGGTGTATTTCTCAAACGTGTTTCTTTTATTTTAGTTATGTAACCTGCTAATGTATATATTCTCTGTCTAGGGCCAAATAGCATTGCATGTTGCTTTGTGATTTTGTTTTGTATTGCCAATATTTGTAATAATTGTCTTTTAGGTTTGAGGAAATTTGTTGAAGCCAAATATGTTGTGTAGTCTGGATCTTGTCTTGTGCCTTTACGGTGTTAGTATGTGTTAGTGGAACAGGATGGCTGAAGACCAGGTTGGTAGGAGAGTTCTTGTCTTTGCTCAACTCTTGGTATTGCAGGGCTTTATAACTGAAAGAGTGTGGGTCACTGAATTTTAGGTGTTTCCAGAATTTGAATTGTAATCAGAAGAGGCTATCAGCCTAATTCTGCCCTGCATGCTTTGTTTGTGGTGTGCCGATGGACTATAGGATGTTTTTGCAAAACTCAACATGCAGGATCTCAATTGGATGTTTTCCCCATTTATCTAGTTCCTGACTTGCAAGTGGGCCCCACACTTCCCTGCCATAAAGGGCAGTTGGTTCTATCACTGATGCAAATATTTTTAGTCAAATTCGGATTGGAATTTCAAAAGGAATTTTTCTTTTTATGGCAAGTAAAGCCCTGCGTGCATTGTCTCTTAGTTCATTCACTGCCATGTTGAATGTTCCTTTACAGTTGATTCTAATGCCTGGGTAGGTGTAATCTAGTGTATGTTCAATTTCATTTGGTCCTAATCTAAATATGTGCTGTCTTCATTGATATCTGGCTCTTTTTTGAAAGATTAATATTTTAGCTTTGTTCATGTTAACTGCCAGGGCCCAGGTCTGGCAAAACTTTTGAGGGTGGTCTAATTGAATCTGGAGTCCTTCCTCCGTTGGTGAAAGAAGGACTAGATCATCTGCATAGAGTAGGAATTTGACCTCACTGTCGTGCAGAGTGAATCCAGGTGCCGATGACTTTTCCAGTATGGTTGCCAACTCATTAATGCACATGTTAAATAGTGTTGGGTTTAAAGAGCAACCCTGTCTCACTCCACACTGCTGAGGGATATACTGAGTTCTTTTGGATCCAATTTTAGTGCCACACTTAGCTCCTGAGTACATTGATTTTATAATGTTATATGTTTTACCCCCTACACCACGTTCAATTAATTTGTAGAACAATCCATAATGCCAAATGGAATCAAATGCTTTTTTGAAGTCAACAAAACAAGTGAATAATTTATTTAGGTTTTGAGTATGTTTTTCATTTAGGGTGTGCAGGGTGTAAATATGATCGCTAGTGTGGTAATTTGGTAAGAATCCAATCTGACTTTTACTCAAGACATTGTGTTTCATAAGGAAGTTTATGAGCCAGGAGTTAATAATACTGCAGAATACCTTCCCTAGGTTACTGTTCACACAGCTGCCTTGGTAGTTGCTGTGGTCAAATTTATCTCCACTTTTGTAAATTGGTGTAACTAATCCATGATTCCAGATATCAGGGAAATATCCCACACTCAGAACTAGATTGAACAATTTAAGTGTAACAGATTGGAACTTTTCATTAATAGATGTTAGCATTTTGTTTAAAATGCCATCAGGCCCATATGCGTTTTTGGGCTTCGACTCGTCAGTTTGGACTAAAAGCTCCTGCTCTGTGATGGGAGATCACAAAAGTGGATTTTGATAGTCCTTGATGGAAATTTCTGATTTTTCTAGTTTGCTGATGATCAATTTCTTGGTCGTCTCTGTCTCTCTCTGTCTCTGTCACTCTCTGTCTTTATCTCACTTTCACACACATACACACACAAGCACACACCTCTCTGGGTTGTGCTGGGGTCGTGTTTTTCATGATTAGCTGTGGAAGAGTTTCTTGCGACGTTTCTAAATCATATTTGATTTCATGCATAATTAGTTTGGTCATCAGTAGCCATGAGGCCATATACTGTGTTTACATTGCAAACACACACACACACACACACACACACACACACACACACCAACAACTACAATGCACATGCGGTGTATGGTGCTGTTGACATATCGGTACATTGGGCAGGCCAGTCAATATGTATTAGAAGAATACCAATGTTACAGCCCACTGCCTCAGAGTGCGCACGCGTGCACACACACACACACAGACACACACACAAACACACACACAGGAACATGATCACAGTGCATGCTGTAGCTGCCTTACCAGCAACTCAAAAATACACAGCTTCATAGCTAACCTGTTTGTGTAATTGTGTGTGTGTGTGTGTGTGTGTGTGTGTGTGTGTGTGTGTGTGTGTGTGTGTGTGTGTGTGTGTGTGTGTGTATAGCCTACAGGTGACTTTAATTTGCCAGTAGAGAGAGAGGAATCTCTTTTGCTTTGATGGACTCGCTCACACACGGATTAAAAACCTAATTATGTTTTAAAATGATATTCTAATTAAATATGGAGGTAAGCAGAAATGGATTGGCAGGAAAAATAATTAATCAAACATCAAAAAAATTAAAGGCGTTTTTCTGCTTTGACCAGCAGAAAAACGTCAGGCGGCCTATTTAGATGTACTGAAGATTCAATCTACTTTCATTCTGTCTCCTCTCTCCTCGCTCTATCTCTTCTGCTCTCTTTCTCCTCCTCCTAATGCTGCCTTGCTTCACTCACTCAGACTTTTTCTTTCTGTCTGTCTCTTCATCACTCATTCTCACCTTTTTCTCTTTAGATCCCTCTTTTAACCCCTCCCCTGCATCTCCCCCTCTGTTCTGTCTCTCCACTCCTCTATCTCGCCTTCATTCTTTCTACCTCTCTTTCACTTCAGCTCAGTTCTGGTTGGTTCAGACCAGTTCATGAGAGTGTGATTAATAATAATAGTAATAATTTACAATAATAAATTAATAATGATAATGAATTAGAAGTAATAATTAATTATAACAATCATAACAATTAATAAATCATTAGTAATAATGGTAAATAATAATGATTAAAATAATGATAATAATTAATAATAATAATAATGGAGCAGCTATGGAGAAGTCTCTGTCACCCCAGATCTGGTGCTTGGTCCTGTGTGGTGGAGACAGAAGGGCCGATGCTTGGTCCTGTGTGGTGAAGACAGAAGGGCCGGTGCTTGGTCCTGTGTGGTGGAGACAGGAGGGCCGGTGCTTGGTCCTGTGTGGTGAAGACAGGAGGTCCGGTGCTTGGTCCTGTGTGGTGAAGACAGGAGGGCTGGTGCTTGGTCCTGTGTGGTGAAGACAGGAGGGCCGGTGGTTGGTCCTGTGTGGTGGAGACAAAAGGGCCGGTGCTTGGTCCTGTGTGGTGGAGACAGGAGGGCCGGTGCTTGGTCCTGTGTGGTGGAGACAGAAGGGCCGGTGCTTGGTCCTGTGTGGTGGAGACAAAAGGGCCGGTGCTTGGTCCTGTGTGGTGGAGACAGGAGGGCCGGTGGTTGGTCCTGTGTGGTGGAGACAAAAGGGCCGGTGCTTGGTCCTGTGTGGTGGAGACAGGAGGGCCGGTGCTTGGTCCTGTGTGGTGGAGACAGAAGGGCCGGTGCTTGGTCCTGTGTGGTGGAGACAGGAGGTCCGGTGCTTGGTCCTGTGTGGTGGAGACAGAAGGGCCGGTGCTTGGCCCTGTGTGGTGGAGACAGGAGGGCCGGTGCTTGGTCCTGTGTGGTGGAGACAGGAGGTCCGGTGCTTGGTCCTGTGTGGTGGAGACAGAAGGGCCGGTGCTTGGTCCTGTGTGGTGGAGACAGGAGGGCCGGTGCTTGGTCCTGTCTGGTGAAGACAGGAGGGCCGGTGCTTGGTCCTGTCTGGTGAAGACAGGAGGGCCGGTGCTTGGTCCTGTGTGGTGGAGACAGGAGGGCTGGTGCTTGGTCCTGTCTGGTGAAGACAGAAGGGCCGGTGCTTGGTCCTGTGTGGTGGAGACAGAAGGGCCGGTGCTTGGTCCTGTCTGGTGAAGACAGGAGGGCCGGTGCTTGGTCCTGTGTGGTGGAGACAGGAGGGCTGGTGCTTGGTCCTGTCTGGTGAAGACAGGAGGGCCGGTGCTTGGTCCTGTGTGGTGAAGACAGGAGGGCTGGTGCTTGGTCCTGTCTGGTGAAGACAGGAGGGCCGGTGCTTGGTCCTGTGTGGTGGAGACAGGAGGGCTGGTGCTTGGTCCTGTGTGGTGGAGACAGGAGGGCTGGTGCTTGGTCCTGTCTGGTGAAGACAGAAGGGCCGGTGCTTGGTCCTGTGTGGTGAAGACAGGAGGGCCGGTGCTTGGTCCTGTGTGGTGGAGACAGGAGGGCTGGTGCTTGGTCCTGTCTGGTGAAGACAGAAGGGCCGGTGCTTGGTCCTGTGTGGTGGAGACAGAAGGGCCGGTGCTTGGTCCTGTGTGGTGGAGACAGGAGGGCTGGTGCTTGGTCCTGTCTGGTGAAGACAGAAGGGCCGGTGCTTGGTCCTGTGTGGTGGAGACAGAAGGGCCGGTGCTTGGTCCTGTCTGGTGAAGACAGGAGGGCCGGTGCTTGGTCCTGTGTGGTGGAGACAGGAGGGCCGTTGCTTGGTCCTGTGTGGTGAAGACAGGAGGGCCGGTGGTTGGTCCTGTATGGTGCTTGGTCCTTTGTGGTGGAGACAGGAGGTCCGGTGCTTGGTCCTGTGTGGTGAAGACAGGAGGGTTCGGTGCTTGGTCCTGTGTGGTGAAGACAGGAGGGCCGGTGCTTGGTCCTGTGTGGTGGAGACAGGAGGGTCCGGTGGTTGGTCCTGTATGGTGCTTGGTCCTGTGTGGTGGAGACAGGAGGTCCGGGGCTTGGTCCTGTGTGGTGGAGACAGGAGGGCCGGTGCTTGGTCCTGTGTGGTGAAGACAGGAGGGTCCG
>NC_079226.1:3391556-3396556 GCF_029633865.1 Lampris incognitus
AAACATAGCGTACGCTCTCAATGGTCATCTGCCCTCGCGGCGCTGCTGGTCGTGGTTGTCTTTTCCAGTTTATCTTTGGGATCCTGGAGAAAGTATCCAGCACACCTCCGTCCATGTGAGGAGTAAAATTTTCATGCATAGTAACGCACACGGGCTGTCTCGGGGTTAGTGTTGGCAACAGCATCCAACAAAAACTGCCCAGTTTCTGTCGGCATCGGAGGGCAATTTGAGCAAAGGCACCACCAGTCGCTCTTTGCTCTCGGCAGCTGAGGTTCTGGATGGTCACCGCCAGTATTCTGTTGATATTTGCTACCTATCCAGATGTTCTACTTGGCTGTTCTGTGCATGGTTAGGAGGAGTTAGTTTTAGGCTGCTATCGATTGGTGCTACGGTAGCATTTTTTGACAAGATAGCATAAATCATCAGCGCACCGGCCACATCCTCTTGCCCACCTAATGCAGAAGCAGCCTCGGCCTCGCTCTGCAACATTTCTTCGGTCGTGTACTCTGACTCGAATAAATACGGTTGAATATGTGAGTCAGCCAAAACACTGTATGCTGGTATATAAAATCCTCCACACTCACATTTTGGGACGCCATTTTCGTTGTTGGAAACGTAGCTAGTTTGCAATACAAGGCGAAAAACAAGGAAGTTTTGTTTGTGAGTGACATCTATAGAGCATGCCCCCCAGAGGCGGAGAGTAGATCATCGTTTTGGTCTTTTTGATGTTAGTTGCCAGGGCCCAGGTCTGACAGTAACATTCTAGTATGTTCAGACTCTGTTGAAGTCCATCTTTTGTTGGACTTAACAGTATTAAATCATCTGCGTACAACAGGAATTTGATCTCAGAGGTGTGAAGTGTAAGACCAGGTGCTGTGGACTGTTCCAACATGGTGGCCAATTCATTGATATAAATGTTGAATAGGGCAGGTGATAAACAGGAGCCTTATCTCACCCCACGTTCTTGAAAAATAAATGATGTTCTCTCGTGTTCAATCTTGATGCTGCACATGTTTGTACACATGGATTATATTAAGTAGTATGTTTTACCCCCTACGCCACTTTGAAGTAGTTTCTAAAATCAACCAATGTGTCATGTTGAGTCAAATGTTTTTTTGAAGTCAGTGAAACATGCAAATATTTTATTCTTATTTTGATAAACGTATTTGTCGACCGGGGTATGTAGGGTGTAAATATGGCCTGATGTGCGATGATTTGGTATGAATCCAATTTGACTTTTGCTCAGGACACTGTGTTTCATAAGGAAGTGTATGAGCCGAGAATTTATAATGTTGCAGAAAACCTTCCTCAGATTACTGTTCACACAAATGCCTCTGTAACTATCAGGGTCAGACTTATCTTCGTTTTTAAAAATCAGCATAATGAGACCATGATTCCAGATATCTTGGAAGTAACTGATATTCAAGATCAAATTGAATAACGCCAACCTCAATATTTTACTTGTGTGTTTAAGCGTCTCATTTAGGATGCCGTCAAGCCCACTTGCTTTTTTTGGCTTTCGGTTGCTTAACTTTTTTTCCCAGTTCTTGCTCAGTAATCAGGAGGTCCAAGGGGTTCTGGGAGTCTTTGATGGCCAATTATAATTTGTTTAACTTTTCGGTTATATGCGTTTGTCCTGAATAACAATTGACGAGAATGTTTCTTTTTAATTTTTTGAAGTTATTGATCCAAATGTCTCCATTTTGTATAAGTGGATCATCAGGTTTAGTTTTGTTTAGGTTTTTCCAATTTTCCCAGAATTTGTTTGTGTTTTTGGACTCCTCCATTATTGTCAGTTGTTTTTGTCTCTATTGAGCCTTTCTGATCTTGATTGTAAGTTTGTATTGTTTGAGCATGTCACAGTTAAGAAGGCCTATGTTTGCATTGCTTGGGTCTCTGTGTTTTTGGTTAAATAGTTTCCTAAGTTCCCTTCTTTTATGTTGGCATTCTATATCAAACCAGTTGGACTCTTTTTATTGTGGAGGGTTGTGGCTGGATTTCTTCATTTGGGATTTGTGAGCTGTAGTCAGAAAGATCTGGTTAACTTCTCTAACTGCTTGGTCTATGCCTTCTTTACTGTGAACATATGTGGTGTCCAGAAAGTTGTCTGAGAGTGTTTGATTTTTTCGGCTACTGATTGCTTCCTGGAACTCTTGTGCACTGTTTGGAGCCCATCTGTATGTTCTCCTGATGTTAAGCAGATCATTGGGCTGTGTGTGAAGTGTTAGTTTCTGTCCTTTTAATGAACACAGTAATTTGGCTGTGATCAGACAGAGGGGTTAGTGGTTTAACTACAAATGAACTGAGAGAGAAAGGGTCTAAATCTGTTATCATGTAATCTACTGTACTAGTGCCAAGAGGTGAGCAGAAGGTGGGTCTTCCCAAAGAGTCCCCTCTAAACCTACCGTTAACAATGTACAGACCGAGGCTTTGACAGAGCTGGAGCAGGTCTCTTCCAGTCTTGTTTACCTGGGGGTCAGAGTCATGGCGAGGAAGGTTAGTGGTGTTTTGAGGAAAGTTGTGTCCAGATACGTATGTGTTATTACCATCCTCTGAGTTTGAGTCTGGAAGTGAGCCAGTACGTGCAGTGAGGCATAGGCCGTGGAACGCATTTAGAATGGGTAGGGCCACAAATGACGTGACGTCCCCCCCCCCAAGCCACACTCGTAACGCATAACTTTATTTATTATTATTTATTATTGCCGTTTTTATTTGTCCTGATTATAGCCTACACTCGGGTCACAATCAGATAGTATAATCAGTATGATTAGAAAGCATAAATCATTTGACACGTCAAGTCCAGTTGCATAGCATTAAAACATGTCAGCGCTCACCACCCCATCTTAAACGTTCCCGGAGAAGTTCCTCCGTCTCTCGTTGGGCTGGATGACGTCACTGGCAATGGCGAGACCATCCACACTGGCCACAGCATCCCCGTGTGTGTGGCTGCACATGAAGTCATTGAGTCTCCTTTGAGTCATTGTTGACCTTAGATACGTCTTCATACGACGAAGGGTTGAGGAAGACCTCTGGGCGCGGGCAGTGGACACGGGAGCTGTATAGAGCAACGTCCGCAGCAGCCTGTGTACATCTGGCGATAGGGTTTTCGCTACCGGGGCAGCATTCATTGCCGATGTTACTGATGCTACCGTTGTGACGGTAATTCCAGACGTTCGGATCGCATCTGGCAGCATATTCAACTGTGCGCGTAAACTGCCAAAGTCAAGTTCTGGGCTAATTAGCAGTTCTACTGCTGGTTCCTCAAGCTCAGAGGGCGCGTTGTCAGCTGGGGCGACAGGCTCATAACGCGGAGGGGAGCGGCGGCGGCGGCGGCAGAGGGGCCAGTTGGAGCAGCGACAGGTAGCCATTCTACTTCCGGTTCCTCACAGGCTCACTGTGGGCTGGAGTGACGGTGGTTGTCTCAGCTACCTTGCTTAACTTTGACCCGAAGAAATCAGTTATTGTTCGACGCTTCATCGTTCATTTGAACGTTACTACTGCTTATTAAAGTGTAGCGAACACACTAGCAGGTAGTCTACTTACATGACACAAATAACCAATCACTCATTAGGAAACAGAGTGTGTTGCGTGTGATAGGCTACGAACTGTACGTAGGCTTACAGCTAGTGGAAATTAGCCCGGGAAGCGCACAAAAGTGCAATACATTAAGAATGTAACGTCTTTGCGATTTGAATTTTTACACATGTTTATGTTTGATGCACGCCAAAGTAGGTATGGCCACGGCCCCACTGGCCATACCGGTTCCGCGGCCTATGCAGTGAGGTCTCCACAGAGCAGCACATTTCCCTGGGCTGAACTCTGCAGAACTGGGTGTGGAGATGTGGGACGATTTCCTTGTTCTAGTAGGAACACATATACTGTGCAAAGCAGCATCTCTTTCTGTATGTCTGTAGTCTGTGTGTGTGTGTGTGTGTGTGTGTGTGTGTGTGTGTGTGTGTGTGTGTGTCTCTCTCTCTCTCTCTCTAGTTATCTCTAGTTCTCTCTCGCCCTTGTTAAGATCACATTTTTTTATGTTGGCTAATTATTTTCTAATTAGTTTCCATGTTGATTAGAATGGTGGCTAATGTTAATTAGCTATATTAATGGGTGCCGTGGTAACACCTGCCCCGAGCACCAGGCAGCACCGCCTGCCAAACATCTTCATCTGAGGCCCTGACGGGTCCTCCTATCCATCCACAGCCACAGCACCTCACGACTTGGTGTGTGTGTGTGTGTGTGTGGGGGGGTAATGGACATGTATACCTATAGATATGTTGGTAGCGTGAGCTTTAACATTTTGATGGTTGCAATTCATTTCAAAATATTAATTTGTTGAAAAAACCCCAAAATAAAAACTTAAATAAACTGCACTTTTTGTGTTGAGCCCACATTCCTCCCGTACCTCCAGATGTGATTTCCATGACTGGGGTTCAAATCCTCACATTTCAAATCATTTCCAGATTGATCCGTAGAGTCAAACCAATGACTAAAGGAATGAGTAAACTGCAGAATGAAGGTCCAGCTGGAACAACAGCTGAAGGTCATGAACTCTCCTCCTGGTGAAGGATTCCCAAGTGTCAGTACTCTACTGAAACGGTCCCATGCGGCAAAAACACTCGGAGGAAACGAGAAAAGACGCCCCACTCCTCCTCACAGCGTCGGGGCAGACGTTTTGGGTTTGGTTGTGAGGAAGGTCAGCGGTGTTTGGTCACACAGGACGTCTGAACGTCACCGCAGCCTCCGAGAGTCTGTCTGGAGACGCATCGCACCGCGTCAGCCAGCTGCACCAAACACTTTTTGGGGGGGGGGGGGGGGATATTAGCCCCCACCTTTTCTCCCCGATTGTATACGGTCAATCACCCCACTCTTCTGAGCCGTCCCGGTCTCTGCTCCACCCTCTCTGCTGATCCGGGGAGGCTGCAGACTACCACATGCCTCCTCCCATACATGTGGAGTCACCAGCCGCTTCTTTTCACCTGACAGTGAGGAGTTTCACCAGG
>NC_079226.1:3399056-3404056 GCF_029633865.1 Lampris incognitus
TCTGTCTGTATCTATCTCTCTGTCTGTCTGTCATTCTCTCTCTCACTCTCTGTATCTCTCTTTCCCTCTGTCTGTCTGTCGTTCTCTCTGTCACTCTGTCTGTCTCTGTCTGCCTGTATCTGTCTGTCTGTCTCTCGCTCTGTCTCTCTCTGATAGCACTTCCACTGAACAGTGTTTTACAGTTTGAGCAGTTTTCCACATCTCGTGTGCATTTGTGTTTGTGTGCATGTGAACACTCATCATTTGTGTGTTTGTGTGCATGTGAACACTCATGTCATTTGTGTGTGTGTGTGTGTGCATGTGAACACTCACGTCATTTGTGTGTGCTTGTGTGCATGTGAACTCTCACATCATGTGTATTTATCGCAGTGTGTCTATTTCCTTTTGTGTGTATGAATGAATGGGTGTGTTTTAATAGAACGCACAACATCACAGTGGGGCTGTGAGTTAATGAGCGTGCACTTGTCAGTATGTGTGTGTGTGTGTACACACACACACACACACACACACACACACACATACTGAAAAGCACGACATATACGTGATCATTTCTTTTGTTTCCCAGCACCACTGAAACCCAATTACTCTTCTGTTCTCTTCTGTTCTCTTCTCTTCTCTTCTCTTCTCTTCTCTTCTCTTCTCTTCTCTTCTCTTCTCTTCTCTTCTCTGCTCTGCTGTTCTCTTCTCTTCTCTTCTCTTCTCTTCTCTTCTCTGCTGTTCTGTTCTGTTCTGTTCTCTGCTGTTCTGTTCTCTTCTGTTCTGTTCTCTTCTGTTCTGTTCTGTTCTGTTCTGTTCTGTTCTCTTCTCTGCTGTTCTGTTCTGTTCTGTTCTCTTCTCTGCTGTTCTGTTCTGTTCTGTTCTCTTCTCTTCTCTGCTGTTCTCTTCTCTGCTCTTCTCTTCTCTGCTGTTCTCTTCTCTGCTCTGCTGTTCTCTTCTCTGCTCTTCTCTTCTCTTCTCTGCTGTTCTCTTCTCTTCTCTGTTCTTTTCTTCTCTGCTGTTCTCTTCTCTTCTCTGCTGTTCTCTTCTCTGCTGTTCTCTTCTCTTCTCTTCTCTTCTCTGCTCTGCTGTTCTCTTCTCTTCTCTTCTCTTCTCTTCTCTTCTCTTCTCTTCTCTTCTCTTCTCTTCTCTGCTGTTCTCTTCTCTTCTCTTCTCTGCTCTGCTGTTCTCTTCTTCTCTTCTCTGCTCTGCTCTGCTGTTCTCTTCTTCTCTTCTCTGCTCTGCTGTTCTCTCGTCTCTTCTGTACACACCTGTGTTTTTATCCTGCTCTCTGTTCTGCGTTCTGCCCATGTGTATCTGTACCACAGCCGTCTGTCACCCGACTACCAACCATCCGTTTATTGTTCTACTCCTGCTTTTCTCTCCGCTTCTCATTAAAACAAAAGGGGACAGAACAGGGAGCATGGGAGTGGAGGAGGAATAGAGAGAAGGAGGTGAAGTGATTTAGTTTGGCCTCAGACTCTCTATTCTGATCTTTCATCTGAACATCTGGACGACACAACCGTCCTGAGGACATGTGGACTCGCCTACTCACATACTCACACACTGTAATAACACACACACACACCCTGACATTGTGTGTTTTATTACTGTGTGTGTGTGTGTGTGCGTGTGCGTGTGTGTGTGCGTGCGTGCGTGTGTTGTGTGTGTGTTCTGACAGACTGAGCCACCACACAGCCTTCTCATATCCATTATTGATCCACATCATTATCCACAGCTTTGCTCTATCAGGACAAAAAGGCGCCTGAGTGGGACGGCAGGTGGAATATGTGATGTGAAATACATCCTATTGATCCGCATCCCCCTCACATCATCTGAGCTTCTAGAGCAACACACTGTCACTAGAACCTCCCTCCCTGCATGTACCTCCTCCTCACATCATCTGAGCTTCTAGAGCAACACACTGTCACTAGAACCTCCCCCCTGTATATACGTCCCCCTCACATCATCTGAGCTTCTAGAGCAACACACTGTCACTAGATCCTCATCCCTGCATGTACCTCCTCCTCACATCATCTCAGCTTCTAGAGCAACACACTGTCACAAGAACCTTCCTCCCTGCGTGTACGTCCTCCTCTAATCATCTGAGCTTCTAGAGCAACACACTGCCACAAGAACCTCCCTCCCTGCATGTATGTCCACCTCACATCATCTGAGCTTCTAGAGCAGCACACTGTCACTAGAACCTCCCTCCCTGCATATACATCCTCCTCACATCATCTGAGCTTCTAGAGCAACACACTGTCACTAGAACCTCCCTCCCTGCATATACCTCCTCCTCACATCATCTGATTGTCTAGAGCAACACACTATCACTAGAACCTCCTCCCTGCATAGATGTCCCCTTCACATCATCTGAGCTTCTAGAGCAACACACTGTCACTAGAACCTCCCTCCCTGCATGTACCTCCTCCTCACATCAACTGAGCTTCTAGAGCAGCACACTGTCACTAGAACCTCCCTCCCTGCATATACCTCCTCCTCACATCATCTCAGCTTCTAGAGCAACACACTGTCACAAGAACCTCCCTCCCTGCATGTATGTCCACCTCACATCAACTGAGCTTCTAGAGCAGCACACTGTCACTAGAACCTCCCTCCCTGCATATACCTCCTCCTCACATCATCTGATTGTCTAGAGCAACACACTGTCACTGTCACCTCCCTCCCTGCATATACCTCCTCCTCACATCATCTGAGCTTCTAGAGCAACACACTGTCACTGTCACCTCCCTCCCTGCATGTACGTCCTCACATCATCTCAGCTTCTAGAGCAACACACTGTCACTAGAACCTCCCTCCCTGCATATACCTCCTCCTCACATCAACCGAGCTTCTAGAGCAGCACACTGTCACTAGAACCTTCCTCCCTGCATATACATCCTCCTTCATCTGTCCATGCTGCACATCTCACTCACCCTCCACTCACTCACATCTCATGTCCAGACGTGTGTGTACATTTTCAGTAGGAACGGGGGTTGAGTTACACTGCAGAGGTCTGGATGGAATTTGGACCAAAGCTTTCTGTTGTTTATGTGGAAATATAAATATAACATATAAAGTGAGAGACCTGATCACATTGAGCCTTTTTACACCAGTGCAGCTTGGTGAGGAACACATGCAACCCATCTACATAAATAACACCTTTATTCTCCTTCTACATCTCTCACAGTGTCGTGTAAGAGATTACGTCATGATTTTGTCTTATTCGTTTTGCTTATGTGTTGACTTTATTTCCTTAAAATACAAAAACAGAAACACTAGACAGTGTTGACCATTTCCATGCTGTTAATGTCTGTCAAGTGACTGGTTAAATTGTGCATAAGCTTAAAAGATTACAAAACAACAACAATAATAACAACAACAACAATTACGATAATAACAATAACAACAATAATAACATAGCAACAACAATAATAATAACAACAATAATCATATTATAGACGGAGACATCCCCGTTGGCAGTGAGATATAGTCTTCACACTGCTGTTTGATTGGCAGATATAGCCCTAGGAAAACCCCAGGAAACACACACACACACACACACACACGCATGCACACACAACACACACACACACGCTGTAATCCTTTGGCACATAAGAATAACATACACACAGTAGAGAATGTAGATGTGTGCGCACAGTCCTCTGTCTCTCTCTCTCTGTCTTTTTGTCTCTGTCTTGTGTGTCTGTCTCTCAGGGCAGTCTGTGTTCATCACATAAGCAGGATTCTTATTGATTGTTTGTATTCAGTTGGCAGCTGAAAGTAGCTCTTAGTCATTCACGTTGAAATCACAACCTCCCTCAACAACCCTCTGTGTGTGTGTGTGTGTGTGTGTGTGTGTGTGTGTGTGTGTGTGTGTGTGTGTGTGTGTGTGTAGTTACACACATTAGTTACACATCACCTACAGTCAGTGAAACCTGCGGAAGTGACCATGTGACAGGAAGTGTCCTCGTGTGAATCATTAGTTACACATCACCTACAGTCAGTGAAACCTGCGGAAGTGACCATGTGACAGGAAGTGTCCTGGTGTGAATCATTAGTTACACATCACCTACAGTCAGTGAAACCTGCAGAAGTGACCATGTGACAGGAAGTGTCCTGGTGTGAATCAGTAGTTACACATCACCTACAGTCAGTGAAACCTGCGGAAGTGACCGTGTGACAGGAAGTGTCCTGATGTGAATCATTAGTTACATATCACCTACAGTCAGTGAAACCTGCGGAAGTGACCATGTGACAGGAAGTTTCCTGGTGTGAATCAGTAGTTACACATCACCTACAGTCGGTGAAACCTGCGGAAGTGACCATGTGACAGGAAGTGTCCTGGTGTGAATCATTAGTTACACATCACCTACAGTCAGTGAAACCTGCGCAAGTGACCATGTGACAGGAAGTGTCCTCGTGTGAATCAGTAGTTTCACATCACCTACAGTCAGTGAAACCTGCGGAAGTGACCATGTGACAGGAAGTGTCCTGGTGTGAATCAGTAGTTTCACATCACCTACAGTCAGTGAAACCTGTGGAAGTGACCATGTGACAGGAAGTGTCCTGATGTGAATCATTAGTTACACATCACCTACAGTCAGTGAAACCTGCGGAAGTGACCATGTGACAGGAAGTGTCCTAGTGTGAATCAGTAGTTACACATCACCTACAGTCAGTGAAACCTGCGGAAGTGACCATGTGACAGGAAGTGTCCTGGTGTGAATCATTAGTTACACATCACCTACAGTCGGTGAAACCTGCGGAAGTGACCATGTGACAGGAAGTGTCCTGGTGTGAATCATTAGTTACACATCACCTACAGTCAGTGAAACCTGCGGAAGTGACCATGTGACAGGAAGTGTCCTTGTGTGAATCAGTAGTTTCACATCACCTACAGTCGGTGAAACCTGCGGAAGTGACCATGTGACAGGAAGTGTCCTGGTGTGAATCAGTAGTTACACATCACCTACAGTCAGTGAAACCTGCGGAAGTGACCATGTGACAGGAAGTGTCCT
>NC_079226.1:3411556-3416556 GCF_029633865.1 Lampris incognitus
TTCAAGGTAACATGTTGACATGTTGCCTTAACATGGAACCTCAACATGTTAAGGTAACATGTTGCGATATGATGTTGAGGTAACATGCTGAGGTAACATGTTAAGGTATCTGGTCTTCTGCTTGTGGTCTGGCAGGTGGAGGCCCACAGAGACGTCTTGGAACAGATGGTGATAAAACTGACCGGCCTTCACTACGCGTCTCCCCCTCGCAGGATACACTACCACCACCTGAGCAGAAACAACAGGTAACAGTAGAATCCAGTGGAAACGTACATCATCATCATCATCATAATCGTCATCATCATCACCATGACATGAGAGGCCTTCAGTTGAAGAGCAGTTACAGTTTGAGAGCAGAATATGGATAAGGAGAAGAGCGGATTAGGGCAGAGCAGTAAATTGCTGTATCTCAGAAAACTCCAAGAAGCTGAACAGAGAAAACGGCTGTGCTGCTGTTTTGTAATAAAATAGAATAACACTAGAAAATAGAATATATTCAAAGAGAGCAACTCAAAAAATAGAATAGAGCCGAGAAGGTAGCTGGTGTTTGAGCTTATTTTTGACCTTAGCTTGTACAGGTTAGCATGCGTAATGTGAACACTGACGACAAGAGACAGAAACAAAAACCCTCCGTCAGTATCAGAACAGGACTGGACCACAGCTGAGCATGTGAGCAGCAGTCACGCTCTGGAAACTCTCTGCAGAACTATCAGGGAGGGAGACAAACACTCGCTCTTTGTTCTCCTGAAGTTGTTTTCTCCATTTAAAAAACCTTCTGTTTGTTCACAGTCGAATTAGATGCGTCACGCACATGCTATCACACACACATACACACACACACACACACGAGGTATCATTGTAGTGTCACAGTACTAATGGTGGTAATCTGGTGTTGCCAGGCATGCCACAGCTAGCGCGCGTCTTTGGTCACGGTCTCTCTGCACGTTTCATCCCCGGCTTTGAGGAGCCCCTCTACCACCATGGTTATCACTGGCAAGCAGGACACACGCACACACACACACACACACACACATACACACACATACACACACATATCGAGTGCAGAGACACAGTTGTGTACATTTCAACGAAGCATACATTTCTCATGGTGAACTTGTATTATTCTGCAGCTTTGGCAGGTTCGGTGTAAAGCTGCAGTAATTTACACGGGAAGAACTGTTGCTTTGATGCAAATGCACTCAGAAGGGAAGCACATACATATATAATATGATCACACGCACACACACACACAAACACACACACACACACACACACACACACACGTTCAGCCATTCGTGGCCACAGTCATGTCCAGTCCAGATCCTGCAGACTGTACCATCAACATCCTGCAGACTGTAGCGTCACATCCTGCTGACTGTAGCATCACATCCTGCAGATTGTAGCATCACTTCCTGCAGATTGTAGCATCACTTCCTGCTGACTGTAGCATCAACATCCTACAGACTGTAGCATCATATGCTACAGACTGTAAAATCAACATCCTGCAGACTGTAGCATCACTTCCTGCTGACTGTAGCATCACATCCTGCAGACTGTAGCATCACATCCTGCAGACTGTAGCGTCACATCCTGCAGACTGTAGCGTCACATCCTGCAGACTGTAGCACCAACATCCTGCAGACTGTAGCATCACTTCCTGTTGACTGTAGCATCAACATCCTACAGACTGTAGCATCATATGCTACAGACTGTAAAATCAACATCCTGCAGACTGTAGCATCTCTTCCTGCTGACTGTAGCATCACATCCTGCAGACTGTAGCATCACATCCTGCAGACTGTAGCGTCACATCCTGCAGACTGTAGCGTCACATCCTGCAGACTGTAGCACCAACATCCTGCAGACTGTAGCATCACTTCCTGTTGACTGTAGCATCAACATCCTACAGACTGTAGCATCATATGCTACAGACTGTAAAATCAACATCCTGCAGACTGTAGCATCACTTCCTGCTGACTGTAGCATCACATCCTGCAGATTGTAGCATCACTTCCTGTTGACTGTAGCATCAACATCCTACAGACTGTAGCATCATATGCTACAGACTGTAAAATCAACATCCTGCAGACTGTAGCATCACTTCCTGCTGACTCTAGCATCACATCCTGCAGACTGTAGCATCACATCCTGCAGACTGTAGCGTCACATCCTGCAGACTGTAGCACCAACATCCTGCAGACTGTAGCATCAACATCCTGCAGACTGTAGCATCACTTTCTGCTGACTGTAGCATCACTTCCTGCTGACTGTAGCATCACATCCTGCAGATTGTAGCATCACATCCTGCAGACTGTAGCATCACTTCCTGCTGACTGTAGCATCACTTCCTGCAGACTGTAGCATCACTTCCTGTTGACTGTAGCATCAACATCCTACAGACTGTAGCATCATATACTACAGACTGTAAAATCAACATCCTGCAGACTGTAGCATCACATCCTGCAGACTGTAGCATCACTTCCTGCTGACTAGCATCACATCCTGCAGACTGTAGCATCACATCCTGCAGATTGTAGCATCACATCCTGCAGATTGTAGCATCATATTCTACAGACTGTAAAATCAACATCCTGCAGACTGTAGCATCACATCCTGCAGACTGTAGCATCACATCCTGCAGACTGTATCACCAACATCCTGCAGACTGTAGCATCACTTCCTGCAGATTGTAGCATCACATCCTGCAGACTGTAGCATCACTTCCTGCTGACTGTAGCATCACTTCCTGCTGACTGTAGCATCACATCCTGCAGACTGTAGCATCACATCCTGCAGACTGTAGCATCAACATCCTGCAGACTGTAGCATCACTTTCTGCTGACTGTAGCATCAACATCCTACAGACTGTAGCATCACATCCTGCAGATTGTAGCATCACATCCTGCAGACTGTAGCATCACTTCCTGCTGACTGCAGCATCACTTCCTGCCTACTGTAAGATCACATCCTGCAGATTGTAGCATCACATCCTGCAGACTGTAGCATCACTTCCTGTTGACTGTAGCATCAACATCCTACAGACTGTAGCATCATATACTACAGACTGTAAAATCAACATCCTGCAGACTGTAGCATCACATCCTGCAGACTGTAGCATCACTTCCTGCTGACTAGCATCACATCCTGCAGACTGTAGCATCACATCCTGCAGATTGTAGCATCACATCCTGCAGATTGTAGCATCATATGCTACAGACTGTAAAATCAACATCCTGCAGACTGTAGCATCACATCCTGCAGACTGTAGCATCACATCCTGCAGACTGTAGCACCAACATCCTGCAGACTGTAGCATCAACATCCTGCAGACTGTAGCATCACTTTCTGCTGACTGTAGCATCAACATCCTACAGACTGTAGCATCACATCCTGCAGATTGTAGCATCACATCCTGCAGACTGTAGCATCACTTCCTGCTGACTGTAGCATCACTTCCTGCTGACTGTAGCATCACATCCTGCAGACTGTAGCATCACATCCTGCAGACTGTAGCATCAACATCCTGCAGACTGTAGCATCACTTTCTGCTGACTGTAGCATCAACATCCTACAGACTGTAGCATCACTTCCTGCTGACTGTAGCATCACTTCCTGCTGACTGTAGCATCACATCCTGCAGACTGTAGCATCACATCCTGCAGACTGTAGCATCTTCTCTTCATTATTTTCAGTATGTGCTAAACATGGAGGTTGTACTATTCTTCTTGTTGGGAAAATAATAGTTTCCAGTCGTCATGAGCACAGCTGATGTGTGACGATACCTCTCTGTCCATTCAGCTCCAAAGCCTCATTTTTACAAAGTACAGCAGTTCCAAGTCAGCTCTTGTTTGGTAGCAGAAAAACACACTGCCTGTAAATATGGCTGCCCAGCAAAACCCCAGTCCTGTACTGGGAGAACTGGGAGAACATCAACAATAGTTTTACCGTTCATGTTTTTGTTTCCCCTCAGTTCAACTCCGTTATGGGAGGATTCATACCTGCGATACAATGAACACAAGTCACACTCATACAAACCACAGAAAACACCACACACACACACATGCACACACACACAATCAATACACACACACACACACACACACACACACACACACACACACACACACACACACACACCTTGTGGTGGTCGGGGGTAGAGGACGTCTGTGCTAACAATAGAAAAGGAAATAAAACTGTACCACCCAAAAGAAAAAAGGAGTAGCGCCGACAAACTCCACTGAATGAAAACACGTCATAAATTCATATTTCATATTTCATATTTCCACTGGCAAAGAAGCGTGTTGGCTTTAAACCAGAACGAGCAGGACCTCCCGCCTACCTACCCGCCCTGGTTTTGGGTGATCATGACTTTGTTGTGCCATTGATCTAAAGCCCGTGTGAATGTAAACATGTGTAACTTTAGGGGCGTTAGTGGGAGGGGAGTCTGGGCGAGGAGGAAACTCCATCAGCACAGTGCTCGAGCTCATGTGTGGACTGGGTGAAGGCCTCCACTCCTCCACCTCACAGAGACTGACACAAACAGCCGCTCCTCTCTGCCGGCTCTCCTGCCTCTCCTCCTTCCTTCTGTGGTTGTGTCATGTTGTGTTACTGGGACCGCAGTGTCGGGGTGTGTGTGTTGTGTGTATGTTGTGTTATTGGGGCTGCGGTGTCGGGGCGTGTGGTTGTGTGTGTGTTGTGTTACTGGGACCGCAGTGTCGGGGTGTGTGGTTGTGTGTGTTGTGTGTATGTTGTGTTATTGGGGCTGCGGTGTCGGGGCGTGTGGTTGTGTGTGTGTTGTGTTACTGGGACCACAGTGTCGGGGTGTGTGGTTGTGTGTGTGTTGTGTTACTGGGACCGCAGTGTCGAGGTGTGTGGTCGTGTGTGTTGTGTTACTGGGACCGCAGTGTCAGGGTGTGTGGTTGTGTGTGTTGTGTGTATGTTGTGTTATTGGGGCTGCGGTGTCAGGGTGTCTGGTTGTGTGTGTGTTGTGTTACTGGGAC
>NC_079226.1:3421556-3429056 GCF_029633865.1 Lampris incognitus
CTTACTATTGTATTCACTCATTAAAAACAAAATCTGTTTCTTGTGCTTTTACTGTAGCACTGGTTTTACTCTTAGATGCTTGTTTAGATGCACTTATGACCTCTGATGACCAGTAGTTCTCCTGATCTCCTACGTTACATGATGCTCTTATTGTACAAACCCCAGTTCCAGTGAAGTTGGGGCGTTGTGTAAAAGGTGAATAAAAACAGAATACAATGATTTGCAAATCCTTTCCCACCTATGTTCAGTTGAATACACTACAAAGACAAGATATTTAATGTTCAAGCTGATAAACTTTATTGTTTTTTGCAAATATTCCCTCACTGTGAATGTGATGCCTGCAACACGCTCCAAAGAAGCTGGGACAGGGGCATGTTCACCCCTGTGTTACACCACCTTTCCTTTTAACAACCCTCAATAAGCATTTGGGAACTGAGGACGCTACTTGTTGAAGCTTTGTAGGTGGAATTCTTTCCCATTCTTGCTGATGTACGACTTCAGCTGCTCACCAGTCCGGGGTCTCCGTTGTCGTATTGTGTGCTTCATAATGCACCACACATGTTCAATGGGGGACAGGTCTGGACCGCAGGCAGGCCAGTCCAGTACCCCCACTCTTCTACTACGAAGCCCCGCTGGTGGACCACCTGCAGAATGTGGCTTGGCATTGTCTTGCTGAAATAAGCAGGGACGTCCCTGAAAAAGACGTCGCTTGGATGGCAGCATATGTTGCTCCAAAACCTGTATGTATCTTTCAGCATTAATGGTGCCTTCACAGATGTGCAAGTTACCCATGATGCCATGGGCACTAACACCCCCCATACCATCACAGATGCTGGCTTTTGGACTCTGGGCTGAGAACAATCTGGATGGTCCTCTTCCTCTTTAGCCTGGAGGACACCACGTCCATGATTTCCAAAAACAATGTGAAATGTGGACTTGTCGTCAGACCACAGCACACTTGTCCACTTTGCGTCAGTCCATCTCAGATGAGCTGGGCCCAGAGAAGCCGGCGGGTGGTGTTTCTGGGTGGTGTTGATATCTGGCTGTGGCTTTGCATGGTAGAGTTTTAACTTTCACTTGTAGATGTAGCGACCAACTGTGCTAACTGACGATGGTTTTCCCAAGTGCTCCTGAGCCCACGTGGTCATATCCTTTATACAATGATGTGGGTTTTTAATGCAGTGCCGCCTGAGGGGTCGAAGGTCACGGGCATTCAGTGTTGGTTTTGGGCCTTGCAGTTTACGTGCAGAGATTTCTCGGGATTCTCTGAATCTTGTGATGATATTATGGACTGGAGATGATGAAATCCCTAAATTCCTTGCAGTTGTACGTTGGGAAACGTTGTTCTTAAACTGTTGGACTATTTGCTCACACAGTTGTTCACAAAGTGGTGAACCTCGCCCCATCCTTGCTTGTGAACGACTGAGCCTTTCTTCGGGGATGCTCCTTTTATAGCCAATCAGGACACTCCCCTGTTCCCAGTTAACCTGTTCACCTGTGGAATGTTCCAGACAGGTGGTTTTGAGCATTCCTCAACTTCCCCAGTCTGTTGTTGCCCCTGTCCCAGCTTCTTTGGAACGTGTTGCAGGCATCACATTCACAGTGAAGGAATATTTGCAAAAAACAATAAAGTTTATCAGCTTGAACATTAAATATCTGGTCTTTGTAGTGTATTCAACTGAACATAGGTGGGAAAGGATTTGCAAATCATTGTGTTCTGTTTTTATTCACCTTTTACACAACGCCCCAACTTCACTGGAACTGGGGTTTGTAAGTTGCTTTGGATAAAAGCGTCGGCTAAAGGACTGTCATGTCATGTCATGTCATGTCATGAATGATGACTAAACCATGTCTGTCTCTCTGTTTGTCTCTCTCTGTTTGTCTGTCTGTCTCTCGGTTTGTCTCTCTCTCTGTTTGTCTCTCTGTCTGTCTCTCTGTCTGTCTCTCTCTCCGTCTCTCTGTCTGTCTCTCTGTCTGTCTCTCTCTCCGTCTCTCTGTCTGTCTCTCTCTCTGTCTCTCTGTCTGTCTCTCTGTCTGTCTGTCTCTCTCTGTCTCTCTGTCTGTCTCTCTCTCTGTCTCTCTGTTTGTCTCTCTCTCTGTCTCTCTGTCTGTCTCTCTCTCTGTCTCTCTGTTTGTCTCTCTCTCTGTCTCTGTTTGTCTCTCTCTCTGTCTCTCTGTTTGTCTCTCTCTCTGTCTGTCTCTCTGTCTCTCTGTCTCTCTGTCTGTCTCTCTCTCTGTCTTTCTGTTTGTCTCTCTGTTTGTCTCTTTCTGTCTCTCTGTCTCTCTCTCTGTTAATTCAATTCAATTCAATACGTGCTTTATTGGCATGACATACGTTTGTGTACATGTCACCAAAACAAAAATAACACAACACAACAATGATTATAATAATAACAGCAACAACAACAATGATTACGATATCAAAAAGCAACAGTAGCAATAGGTGCCGTCACCCACTGTCTCTCAGGTTGTGGCAGGAAAATATAAATCTCTCTCTCTCTCTATCTCCCTGTCTGTCTCTGTCTCTCTCTCCCGCAGCCTGCAGGAGTTTGAGACGGAATACCAGGAGCTCTGGGATTGGCTGATGGAGTTGGATGCCGTGGTGACAGACAGTCACCAGCTGATGATGTCAGAGGAACAGAGGCAACACCTGTACAAGGTACAGCAAGATGTCTGTCTGTCTGTCTGTCTCTCTGTCCATCTTTCTGTCTGTCTGTCTCTGTCTGTGTGCCTCTGGTCTGCCTTTCTGTCTGTCTGTCTGTCTGTCTGTCTATGTCGCTCTCTTGGTCTGTCTGTCTGTCTGTCTGTCTGTCTGCCTCTGTCTGTCTGCCTCTGGTCTGCCTTTCTGTCCATCTGTCTGTCTGTCTGTCTGTCTGTATATCATAACTTGTGATAAGCCATCCATCCATCTGTTCAGCTGTCTCTATTCTCTTCCCCTGCTTCATGCATCTCTTTTCATTATGCCCATACACACACACACACACACACACACAGACACACACACACACAGACACACACACACACACACACACACACACACACACACACACACACACACACACAGACACACACACATATATAAACACACGCACGTACACACACACACACATATAAACACACACATACACTCACTGGCCACTTTATTAGGTACACCTTGCTAGTACCGGGTTGGACCCCCTTTTGCCTTCAGAACTGCCTTAATCCTTCGTGGCATAGATTCAACAAGGTACTGGAAACATTCCTCAGAGAGTTTGGTCCATATTGACATGATAGCATCACGCAGTTGCTGCAGATTTGTCGGCTGCACATCCATGATGCGAATCTCCCGGTCCACCACATCCCAAAGGTGCTCTATTGGATTGAGATCTGGTGACTGTGGAGGCCATTTGAGTACAGTGAACTCATTGTCATGTTCAAGAAACCAGTCTGAGATGATTCGAGCTTTATGACATGGCGCGTTATCCTGCTGGAAGTAGCCATCAGAAGATGGGAACACTGTGGTCATAAAGGGATGGACATGGTCAGCAACAATACTCAGCTAGGCTGTGGCGTTGACGCGATGCTCAATTGGTACTAAGGGGCCCAAAGTGTGCCAAGAAAATATCCCCCACACCATTACACCACCACCACCAGCCTGAACCGTTGATACAAGGCAGGATGGATCCATGCTTTCATGTTGTTGACGCCAAATTCTGACCCTACCATCCGAATGTCGCAGCAGAAATCGAGACTCATCAGGCCAGGCAACGTTTTTCCAATCTTCTATTGTCCAATTTTGGTGAGCCTGTGCGAATTGTAGCCTCAGTTTCCTGTTCTTAGCTGACAGGAGTGGCACCCGGTGTGGTCTTCTGCTGCTGTAGCCCATCTGCCTCAAGGTTCGACGTGTTGTGCGTTCAGAGATGCTCTTCTGCATACCTCGGTTGTAATGAGTGGTTATTTGAGTTACTGTTGCCTTTCTATCAGCTCGAACCAGTCTGGCCATTCTCCTCTGACCTCTGGCATCAACAAGGCATTTTCGCCCACAGAACTGCCGCTCACTGGATATTTTCTCTTTTTCGGACCATTCTCTGTAAACCCTAGAGATGGTTGTGGTGAAAATCCCAGTAGATCAGCAGTTTCTGAAATACTCAGACCAGCCCGTCTGGCACCAACAACCATGCCACGTTCAAAGTCACTTAAATCACCTTTCTTCCCCATTCTGATGCTCGGTTTGAACTGCAGCAGATCGTCTTGACCATGTCTACATGCCTAAATGCATTGAGTTGCTGCCATGTGATTGGCGGATTAGAAATTTGTGTTAACGAGCAGTTGGACGGGTGTGCCTAATAAAGTGGCCGGTGAGTGTATAAACACACATATAAACGCACGCACACACACGCACACACACACACACACGCATTCAAACACCTTCATCCCTACCAAGGAGAATGGGATTACAAGGCATCGCCCCCCTCGTACCCATATCATAGTGTGTGTGTGTGTGTGTGTGTGTGTGTTTTGTGTGAAGGACAGAGGAGAATGACTCAGAACTCTAATCGTAACACATGCTGTGCTACTCTGACTCATTTGGTTTCAATCAATCCAACACACACACACACACACACACACACACACACACACACACACACACACACACACACACACACACACACACACACAGAGTGAGGAACAGAGGAACGGAGAGAACAAGGGTTTGTGTTACTTGACGTGAGTGTTTCCTGAAGTGTTTCTACAGAGAGCTTCATCACTAGATGATGAACACTGCAGGACTGATGAAGCTTAACACACAACATGTGTAGTTGTGTGTGTGTGTGTGTGTGTGTGTGTGTGTGTGTGTGTGTGTGTGTGTGTTTAGCGTTATGTTTGTTAACCAATGTATTTTGACATGTAGGATTCACAACAGCATCTCAGTGTTCATGTAAATAAATGACTAAAAATAAAAACTCTGAAGGGAGGAAGACCACACACTGCAGGGCAGACTGGTCTGTGTGAAGCCACTGAGCCTGCACCGAACCTACACACACTGAACCTACACCCAACCTACCCTGAACCTACACCCAACCTACCCTGAACCTACACTGAACCTACACACACTGAACCTACACACACTGAACCTACCCTGAACCTACACCCAACCTACCCTGAACCTACCCTGAACATACACACAGTGAAACTACACTGAACCTACCCTGAACCTACACACACTGAACCTACACACACTGAACCTACACTGAACCTACACCCAACCTACCCTGAACCTACACCCAACCTACCCTGAACCTACACACACTGAACCTACACACACTGAATCTACCCTGAACCTACACCCAACCTACCCTGAACCTACACCCAACCTACCCTGTACCTACACTCAACCTACCCAGAACCTACACACACTGAACCTACACTGAATCTACCCTGAACCTACTCTGAACCTACACCGAACCTACAATAAACCTACACTCAACCTACCCTGAGCCTACACACACACAGAATCTACCCTGAACCTACCCTGAACCTACACACACTGAACCTACACTGAACCTACCCTGAACCTACACTGAACCTACCCTGAACCTACACCCAACCTACCCTGAACCTACACACAGTGAACCTACACTGAACCTACCCTGAACCTACCCTGAACCTACACACACTGAATCTACACCCAACCTACCCTGAACCTACACCCAACCTACCCTGAACCTACACACGCTGAACCTACACACACTGAACCTACCCTGAACCTACACCCAACCTACCCTGAACCTACACCCAACCTACCCAGAACCTACACACACTGAACCTACACTGAATCTACCCTGAACCTACTCTGAACCTACATTAAACCTACACTGAACCTACAATAAACCTACCCTGAACCTACACACACTGAACCTACACTGAATCTACCCTGAACCTACTCTGAACCTACACTCAACCTACACCGAACCTACAATAAACCTACCCTGAACCTACACCCAACCTACCCTGAACCTACACCCAACCTACCCTGAACCTACACACGCTGAACCTACACACACTGAACCTACCCTGAACCTACACCCAACCTACCCTGAACCTACACCCAACCTACCCAGAACCTACACACACTGAACCTACACTGAATCTACCCTGAACCTACTCTGAACCTACATTAAACCTACACTGAACCTACAATAAACCTACCCTGAACCTACACACACTGAACCTACACTGAATCTACCCTGAACCTACTCTGAACCTACACTCAACCTACACCGAACCTACAATAAACCTACCCTGAACCTACACCCAACCTACCCTGAACCTACACCCAACCTACCCTGAACCTACACACGCTGAACCTACACACACTGAACCTACCCTGAACCTACACCCAACCTACCCTGAACCTACACCCAACCTACCCAGAACCTACACACACTGAACCTACACTGAATCTACCCTGAACCTACTCTGAACCTACATTCAACCTACACCGAACCTACAATAAACCTACCCTGAACCTACACTCAACCTACACTGAACTTACACCGAACCTGCCCAGAACCTGCACACACTGAACTTACCCTGACCCTACCCTGAATCTACACTCAACCTACACCGAACCTACAATAAACCTACCCTGAACCTACACTCAACCTACACTGAACTTACACCGAACCTGCCCAGAACCTGCACACACTGAACTTACCCTGAACCTACCCTGAATCTACACTCAACCTATACTCAACCTACACACACTGAACCTACACTCAACCAACACACACTTAACCTACACTGAACCTACACTGAACTGAGTGAAGACAACAAACGCAATAGCCTGACAACGCTGTGAGACTGAACTGCATGTACAGTGCTAACCGTAACCCTAAGTCCAGCATCCCCGCGACCCTAAGTAAAGGATAAGCAGTTTGGATAATGAATGGATGAATGAATGAATGAATGAATGAATGAATATATATATGATATATATATATATATATATATATATATATATATATATATATATATATATATATATATATATATTGTACTGAGTCTTACAGTATTTACTTGACTCACTGGATTATTTTACTCATTTGTTGAGCACTTTCATATATATATATAAGGAGGCATGCAGATTCAGACATTTACATTCGTATTTACATTTAGTCATTTAGAGAACAATTTCATCCAAATCAGGTTACAAGACAGAAATTAACGTTAATTCAAGTGTTTTCATGTATGCTACATAGTAATCATATCGCAGTACTGCTATATGAAGTAATAGTGGTATATTCACTACATAGTAATCATATTGTAGCAGTACTTTACGAAGTAGTAGTAGTATATTTGCTACATAGTAATCATATCATAGCAGTGCTATATGAAGTAGTAGTAGTAGTATATTTGCTACATAGTAATCATATCGTAGCAGTACTTTATGAAGTAGTAGTAGTATATTTGCAACATAGTAATATCGCAGCAGCACTATATGAAGTAGTAGCGGTATAT
>NC_079226.1:3434056-3449056 GCF_029633865.1 Lampris incognitus
TTCCAGACTGCAGTACTCGGCCCGTCCTGGTCCTCGCATGGTTTAATTGGCCCAGCGGGGCTCTTTCGGTTCTTCCAGACTGCAGTACTTGGTCCGTCCTGGCCCTCGCATGGTTTATTTGGCCCGGCGGGGCTCTTCAGTCCTTCCAGACTGCAGTACTTGGTCCGTCCTGGTCCTTACATGGTTTATTTGGCCCAGTGGGTCTCTTCGGTCCTTCCAGACTGCAGTACTCAGTCCGTCCTGGTCCTCGCATGGTTTATTTGGCCCGAAGGGGCTCTTCCGGTCCTTCCAGACTGCAGTACTCGGTCCATCCTGGTCTTCACATGGTTTACTTGGCCCTGGCGGGCTCTTCGGTCCTTCCAGACTGCAGTACTTGGTCCGTCCTGGTCTTCACATGGTTTATTTGGCCCTGGCGGGCTCTTCGGTCCTTCCAGACTGCAGTACTTGGTCCGTCCTGGTCTTCACATGGTTTATTTGGCCCGGCGGGGCTCTTCCGGTCCTTCCAGACTAGAGTACTTGGTCCGTCCTGGTCTTCACATGGTTTATTTGGCCCTGGCGGGCTCTTCGGTCCTTCCAGACTGCAGTACTTGGTCCGTCCTGGTCCTCGCATGGTTTATTTGGCCCTGGCGGGCTCTTCGGTCCTTCCAGACTGCAGTACTTGGTCCGTCCTGGTCCTCGCATGGTTTATTTGGCCCGGCGGGGCTCTTCCGGTCCTTCCAGACTAGAGTACTTGGTCCGTCCTGGTCTTCACATGGTTTATTTGGCCCTGGCGGGCTCTTCGGTCCTTCCAGACTGCAGTACTTGGTCCGTCCTGGTCCTCGCATGGTTTATTTGGCCCGGCGGGGCTCTTCCGGTCCTTCCAGACTAGAGTACTCGGTCCGTCCTGGTCTTCACATGGTTTATTTGGCCCTGGCGGGCTCACCTGGCTTGCCGGTCTGATGAGAGTGGAGGCGACGCTGAGCCGCTCAGATATTCATCCCTGTATGAATATTCACTGCTCCGTGATGCGCACATGAATTTTACATGACTCGGGAATGGAGGCATTTTTTTGATGTGTCAACTCTGCTGCTGAAATATTGATGGAGAGCTGGAGGAGCGTCTCCTCACCCTGACCAAGGTCGCTCTGTCAAGAGTAGACACACACCGCCGCCACCCGCATCCCTCCTTCCTCCCCGCATCCCTCCTTCATCCCTCCTTCCTCCCCACATCCCTCCTTCCTCCCCGCATCCCTCCTTCCTCCCCGCATCTCTCCTTCCTCCCCCTTTATCCCTCCTTCCTCCCCGCATCCCTCCTTCCTCCCCGCACCCTCCTTCCTCCCCGCATCCCTCCTTCCTCCCCGTGTACCTCCTTCCTCCCCCTTTATCCCTCCTTCCTCCCCGCATCCCTCCTTCCTCCCCGCATCCCTCCTTCCTCCCCGCGTCCCTCCTTCCTCCCCCTTTATCCGTCCTTCCTCCCCGCATCCCTCCTTCTTCCCCGCATCCCTCCTTCCTCCCCGCACCCTCCTTCCTCCCCTCATCCCTCCTTCCTCCCCGTGTACCTCCTTCCTCCCCGCGTCCCCCCTTCCTCCCAACATCCCTCCTTCCTCCCCGCATCCCTCCTTCCTCCCCCTTTATCCCTCCTTCCTCCCCGCACCCTCCTTCCTCCCTGCGTCCCTCCTTCCTCCCCGCACCCTCCTTCCTCCCCGCGTCCCTCCTTCCTCCCCACATCCCTCCTTCCTCCCCGCATCCCTCCTTCTTCCCCGCACCCTCCTTCCTCCCCGCGTACCTCCTTCCTCCCCGCATCCCTCCTTCCTCCCAACATCCCTCCTTCCTCCCCGCATCCCTCCTTCCTCCCCGCGTCCCTCCTTCCCCACACCCTCCTTCCTCCCCGCATCCCTCCTTCTTCCCCCACCCTCCTTCCTCCCCGCGTACCTCCTTCCTCTCCTCTTTCCTTCTTCATGCCTGTATCCTTCCTTCATCCCCTCGCTCCTTTCTTCTTCCTGTGTTTTCTTTTCTTTCTTTCTTAATTTCTTTATTTTGTTTTTTCTTTTCTTCCCCACATTTTTCTCTATTTTCTTCCCTTTTCCTTGTTTTTTCCTTTTTTCTTGCTACATTATTTCACACACACACACACACAAATCTACAAAGACACGCTCTTTTCTTTTTCTTCTTTTTCTCCCCGATTGTATCCATCCAATCACCCCACTCTCCCGAGCCGTCCCGGTCTCTGCTCCCCCCCCCTGCTGATCCGAGGAGGGCTGCAGACTACCACACGCCTCCTCCCATACATGTGTGGAGTCACCAGCCGCTTCTTTTCACCTGACAGTGAGGAGTTTCACCAGGGGGCGTAGCGCATGGGAGGATCACACTATTCCCCCCAGTTCCCCCTCCCCCCTGAACAGGCGCCCCGACAGACCAGAGGAGGCGCTAGTGCAGCGACCAGGACACACACCCACATCCGGTTTCCCACCCGCAGACATGGCAAATCGTGTCTGTAGGGACGTCCGACCACGCCGGAGGTAACACGGGGATTCGATCCGACGACCCCCGTGTTGGTAGGAAACGGAACAGACCGCCACGCCACCTGGACGCCCCGACCTGGACGCCCCGACACTATTTTCTAATTTTGTAAATTTGTAAGTCAATATTTTTGGTCGTCCTTTAGTAATATTTTCATAGGTGCAAAACAACAGACCATATGACGAAACAGACGTGTCAGTGCAGGTATGCAGTACTAATGGTACTGCAGTACTACACAGAGTACATTCAGTATTAGTATGAGGACTGTCTGCAGAGGAAGCCATGGAGATGACCTGAAGTCTTTTGAAGAAGCTGCCAGTGTTCAGCCGTTACCGTGGAAACCCCTCCAACCCACAGAAGTTTGGGTTTTTGAATGAGTGTATGTATTTGTGCATTTCTCTGTTTGTGTGTGGAATGGGTGTGCAGTTTCTGTGATTGTGTATGTGTGTACTTCTGTTGGTGTTCATTTCTGTTTGTGTGAGCATTTGTAAATGTGTGTTCATGTGTGCATCTGTGTGTGTGTGTGCGTGTGTGCGTGCGTGTCTGTGTGTGCACATGTGAGTGTGTGCATCTGTATGTGTGGGGTGTGCGTGTGTGTGTATTTGTGTGTGTGTGCATGCGTGAGAGTGAGTGTGTTTGTGTGAGTGGGTGTGTCTAAGAGTGAGAGTGTGTGTTTGTATTCATGTCTGAATATTTATCTCTAAGTGTGAACTTATGTGTGTTTGTAGCTGTGTTTTGCACTAGTTTTTGGATGTGTGTGGTGTTGTGTGAGGGATGTGTGTGGTGGTGTGTGAGGGATGTGTGTGGTGGCATGTGAGGGATGTGTGTGGTTGTGTGTGTGAGGGATGTGTGTGGTGGTGTGTGAGGGATGTGTGTGGTGGTGTGTGAGGGATGTGTGTGGTGGTGTGTGAGGGATGTGTGTGGTTGTGTGTGTGAGGGATGTGTGTGGTGGTGTGTGAGGGGTGTGTGAGGGATGTGTGTGGTGGTGTGTGAGGGATGTGTGAGGGATGTGTGTGGTGGTGTGAGGGGTGTGTGAGGGATGTGTGTGGTGGTGTGTGAGGGATGTGTGTGGTGGCGTGTGAGGGATGTGTGTGGTGGTGTGTGAGGGATGTGTGTGGTGGTGTGTGAGGGATGTGTGTGGTGGTGTGTGTGGTGGTGTGTGAGGGATGTGTGTGGTGGTGTGAGGGGTGTGTGAGGGATGTGTGTGGTGGTGTGTGAGGGATGTGTGTGGTGGCGTGTGAGGGATGTGTGTGGTGGTGTGTGTGGTGGTGTGTGAGGGGTGTGTGAGGGATGTGTGTGGTGGTGTGTGAGGGGTGTGTGTGGTGGTGTGTGAGGAGTGTGTGAGGGATGTGTGTGGTGGTGTGTGAGGGGTGTGTGTGGTGGTGTGTGAGGGATGTGTGTGGTGGTGTGTGAGGGGTGTGTGTGGTGGTGTGTGAGGAGTGTGTGAGGGATGTGTGTGGTGGTGTGTGAGGGGTGTGTGTGGTGGTGTGTGAGGGATGTGTGTGGTGGTGTGTGAGGGGTGTGTGTGGTGGTGTGTGAGGGGTGTGTGTGGTGGTGTGTGAGGGATGTGTGTGGTGGTGTGTGAGGGATGTGTGTGGTGGTGTGTGAGGGATGTGTGTGGTGGTGTGTGAGGGGTGTGTGTGGTGGTGTGTGAGGGGTGTGTGTGGTGGTGTGTGAGGGATGTGTGTGGTGGTGGTGTGTGAGGGATGTGTGTGGTGGTGTGTGAGGGATGTGTGTGGTGGTGTGTGAGGGATGTGTGTGGTGGTATGTGTGGTGGTGTGTGAGGGATGTGTGTGGTGGTGTGTGAGGGATGTGTGTGGTGGTGTGTGAGGGATGTGTGTGGTGGTGTGTGAGGGGTGTGTGTGGTGGTGTGTGAGGGATGTGTGTGAGGGATGTGTGTGGTGGTGTGTGAGGGATGTGTGTGGTGGTATGTGTGGTGGTGTGTGAGGGATGTGTGTGGTGGTGTGTGAGGGATGTGTGTGAGGGATGTGTGTGGTGTTGTGACGTTTAGACAGATGTGAGGGTGCAGATCATTTGTACTTCTTGTCAGCTTGTTGTGGCTGAGCAGCATCAGCCAGACGTTATGAGTTGATCATCACGTTGTATCAAGTAAAGCTTCATATCCGTCCTCTGTTCAGTCAGACAACAGTTAAGGGAACAACGGTCTGTCCTCTGTGGGGGAGTCACTCCTCATAGTGATGGGGGGGGGGTCAGACACAGTAGTAGTAGTAGTAGTGGTGGTGGTGGTACTAGCAGTAGTAGTAGGTAGTAGTGGTGGCAGTAGTAGTACAAACCCCAGTTCCAGTGAAGTTGGGGTGTTGTGTAAAAGGTGAATAAAAACAGAACACAATGATTTGCAAAACCTTTCCCACCTATATTCAGTTGAATACACTACAAAGACCAGATATTTAATGTTCAAGCTGATAAACTTCATTGTTTTTTACAAATATTCCTTCACTGTGAATGTGATGCCTGCAACACGCTCCAAAGAAGCTGGGACAGGGGCAACAACAGACTGGGGAAGTTGAGGAATGCTCAAAACCACCTGTCTGGAACATTCCACAGGTGAACAGGTTAACTGGGAACAGGGGAGTGTCCTGATTGGCTATAAAAGGAGCATCCCTGAAGAAAGGCTCAGCCGTTCACAACCAAGGATGGGGCGAGGTTCACCACTTTGTGAACAACTGTGTGAGCAAATAGTCCAACAGTTTAAGATCAACGTTCCTCAACGTACAACTGCAAGGAATTTAGGGATTTCATCATCTCCAGTACTGGACTGGCCTGCCTGCAGTCCAGACCGGTCCCCCATTGAACATGTGTGGTGCATTATGAAGCACACAATACGACAACGGAGACCCCGGACTGGTGAGCAACTGAAGTCGTACATCAGCAAGAATGGGAAAGAATTCCACCTACAAAGCTTCAACAAGTAGTGTCCTCAGTTCCCAAACACTTATTGGGTGTGGTTAAAAGGAAAGGTGGTGTAACACAGTGGTGAACATGCCCCTGTCCCAGCTTCTCTGGAGCGTGTTGCAGGCATCACATTCACAGTGAGGCAATATTTGCAACAAACAATAAAGTTTATCAGCTTGAACATTAAATATCTTGTCTTTGTAGTGGATTCAACTGAATATAGGTGGTAAAGGATTTGCAAATCATTGTGTTCTGTTTTTATTCACGTTTTACACAACGTCCCAACTTCACTGGAATGGGGTTTGTAGAACAGTGTCTTACCATGTAGATAATATGTGTGTGTTTCTAGGAGTAGTGGTAGTAGTAGTAGTGGTGGTGGCAGTAGTGGCAGTAGTAGTAGTGGCAGTAGTAGTAGTGGTGGTGGCAGTAGTAGGTAGTAGTAGTGGCAGTAGTAGTAGTGGTGGTGGCAGTAGTGGCAGTAGTAGTAGTGGTGGTGGCAGTAGTAGGTAGTAGTAGTGGCAGTGGTAGTAGTAGTAGTAGGTAGTAGTAGTGGCAGTAGTAGTAGTAGTGGCAGTAGTAGTAGTAGGTAGTAGTAGTGGCAGTAGTAGTAGTGGTGGTGGCAGTAGTGGCAGTAGTAGTAGTGGTGGTGGCAGTAGTAGGTAGTAGTAGTGGCAGTAGTAGTAGTAGTAGTAGGTAGTAGTAGTGGCAGTAGTAGTAGTAGTAGGTAGTAGTAGTGGCAGTAGTAGTAGTGGTGGTGGCAGTAGTAGGTAGTAGTAGTGGCAGTAGTAGTAGTAGTAGTAGTAGTGGCAGTAGTAGTAGTAGTAGGTAGTAGTAGTGGCAGTAGTAGTAGTGGTGGTGGCAGTAGTAGGTAGTAGTAGTGGCAGTAGTAGTAGTAGTAGTAGGTAGTAGTAGTGTCAGTAGTAGTAGTGGTGGTGGCAGTAGTGGCAGTAGTAGTAGTGGTGGGGGCAGTAGTAGGTAGTAGTAGTGGCAGTAGTAGTAGTAGTAGTAGGTAGTAGTAGTGGCAGTAGTAGTAGTAGTAGGTAGTAGTAGTGGCAGTAGTAGTAGTGGTGTTGGCAGTAGTAGGTAGTAGTAGTGGCAGTAGTAGTAGTAGTAGTAGTAGTGGCAGTAGTAGTAGTAGTAGGTAGTAGTAGTGGCAGTAGTAGTAGTAGTGGTGGCAGTTGTAGGTAGTAGTGGCAGTAGTAGTAGTAGGTAGTAGTGGTGGTAGTAGTAGTGGCAGTAGTAGTAGTGGTGGTGGCAGTTGTAGGTAGTAGTGGCAGTAGTAGTAGTAGTAGTAGTAGTAGTAGTGGAAGTAGTAGTAGTAGGTAGTAGTAGTGGAAGTAGTAGTAGTGGTGGCAGTAGTCGGTAGTAGTAGTGGCAGTAGTAGTAGTAGTAGTAGTGGAAGTAGTAGTAGTAGGTAGTAGTAGTGGCAGTAGTAGTAGTGGTGGCAGTAGTCGGTAGTAGTAGTGGCAGTAGTAGTAGTAGGTAGTAGTAGTGGCAGTAGTACTAGAACAGTACCTTGCCATGTAGAGGAGTGTGTTTCTAGGAGTGTCATCACAATCAGACGTGTGACTTTAAATGGAGTCGTCACAGAACAGATGACGTGTGTTCTGTCCAGTATGTGTGCTGCTCCAGCTCACCCTCTCTACCCACCTCCCTCTCTCTCCACCTCCCTCTCTACCCACCTCCCTCTCTCTCCTTCTCCCTCTCTATCTACCTCTCCCTCTCTACCCACCTCCCTCTCTCTCCTTCTCCCTCCCTATCTACCTCTCCCTCTCTATCCACCTCTCTCTCTACCCACCTCCCTCTCTACCCACCTCCCTCTCTCTCCTTCTCCCTCTCTATCTACCTCTCCCTCTCTATCTACCTCTCCCTCTCTATCCACCTCCCTCTCTACCACCTCTCCCTCTCTATCCACCTCCCTCTCTACCCACCTCCCTCTCTATCCACCTCCCTCTCTATCTACCTCTTCCTTTCTACCCACCTCCCTCTCTGTCCAAATCTCTTTCTCTTCACCTCCCTCTCTATCCACATCTCTTTCTTCACCTCCCTCTCTATCCACCTCCCTCTCTCTCTCCACCTCCCTCTGTCGCCACCTCCCTCTCCATCCACCTCTCTCTTCACCTCCCTCTCTACTCAGCTCTGTCTCTATCCACCTCCCTCTCTCTTCACCCCCCTCTCTATCCACCTCCCTCTCTCTTCACCTCCCTCTCTATCCACCACCCTCTCTATCCACATCTCTTTCTCTTCACCTCCCTCTCTATCCACATCTCTTTCTTCACCTCCCTCTCTATCCACATCTCTCTCTATCCACCCCCTCTCTCTATCCACCTCCCTCTCTATCTAGGCCTCTGTTCATCTCTCCTCCCTGTGGCTACTTCTATTGGAGTCCAACTAATTACAGTGCTTATCAGGAGTGTGTGTGTGTGTGTGTGTGTGTGTGTGTGTGTGTGTCTGTGTGTGTGTGTCTGTGTCTGTGTCTGTGTGTGTGTGTGTACACACACACTTCCCCCCTACCAGTAAATTCTCATTTCATATAGCCCATGGTGCTGTTGTAGAATGCTGGGTAGATGACCACACACACACACACACACACACACACACACACACACACACACCTGCTCATTAACTGTGTTCCAAAACCAGTGTCGTGCTAGCTTAGCAAGGCTGCATCCAACAGAGGAGCTCTGTTTGAGAGAACTGTCAGTCCACACACACACACACACACACACACACACACACACACACACACACACACACACACACAACACAAGCCGGTGGTGGGAGAAAGCTGGGTATGTTTAGGTTAACAACGGAACTTTTCAGGATTACACTCTGTCCTCAAGAAAGACTCATTTGTAAAATGTTTGATCCAGTAAATGGAACCAGTATGTAATGAATATGTAGAATATGTAGAATATGTAAAACATGTAGAATATGTAGAATGTGGAATATGTAGAATATGTAAAATATGTAGAATATGTAGAATATGTAGAATGTGGAATATGTAGAATATGTAGAATATGTAGAATATGTAGAATGTTTAGAATGTGGAATATGTAGAATATGTAGGCTATGTAGAATATGTAGAATGTGGAATATGTAGAATATGTAGAATGTAGAATATGTAGAATGTTTATGAATATGTAAACGTTAGAGAACACAACTGATCTTTGAAACATGAGTAACAACATGATTGTTCACCAGCTCTTTATTGTTCAGTGAAGCCATGACCATCATTCTACATCATATAGAAACTGAAAGCCGGGGCGTCCGGGTGGTGTGGCGGTCTATTCTGTTGCCTACCAACACGGGGATCGCCGGTTCGAATCCCCGTGTTACCTCCGGCTTGGTCATGCGTCCCTACAGACACAATTGGCCATGTCCACGGGTGGGAAGCCGGATGTGGGTATGTGTCCTGGTCGCTGCACTAGCGCCTCCTCTGGTCAGTCAGGGTGCCTGTTCAGGGGGGAGGGGGAACTGGAGGGAATAGCGTGATCCTCCCACATACTACATTCCCCTGGTGAAACTCCTCACTGTCAGGTGAAAAGAAGTGGCTGGTGACTCCACATGTATGGGAGGAGGCATGTGGTAGTCTGCAGCCCTCCCTGGCTCAGCAGAGGGGGTGGAGCAGCGAAGGGGATGGCTCAGAAGAGTGGGGTAATTGGCTCAGAAGAGTGGGGTAATTGGCTCAGAAGAGTGGGGTAGTTGGCTCAGAAGAGTGGGGTAATTGGCTCAGAAGAGTGGGGTAGTTGGCTCAGAAGAGTGAGGTAATTGCTCAGAAGAGTGGGGTAATTGGCTCAGAATAGTGGGGTAATTGCTCAGAATAGTGGGGTAATTGGCTCAGAATAGTGGGGTAGTTGGCTCAGAAGAGTGGGGTAATTGGCTCAGAAGAATGAGTTAATTGCTCAGAAGAGTGGGGTAGTTGGCTCAGAAGAGTGGGGTAGTTGGCTCAGAAGAGTGAGGTAATTGCTCAGAAGAGAGGGGTAATTGGCTCAGAATAGTGGGGTAGTTGGCTCAGAAGAGTGGGGTAATTGGCTCAGAAGAGTGGGGTAATTGGCTCAGAATAGTGGGGTACTTGGCTCAGAAGAGTGGGGTAATTGCTCAGAAGAGTGGGGTAATTGGCTCAGAAGAGTGGGGTAGTTGGCTCAGAAGAGTGGGGTAATTGCTCAGAATAGTGGGGTAATTGGCTCAGAAGAGTGAGTTAATGGCTCAGAAGAGTGGGGTAGTTGGCTCAGAAGAGTGGGGTAGTTGGCTCAGAAGAGTGGGGTAGTTGGCTCAGAAGAGTGAGGTAATTGCTCAGAAGAGTGGGGTAATTGGCTCAGAATAGTGGGGTAATTGGCTCAGAATAGTGGGGTAATTGGCTCAGAAGAGTGGGGTAGTTGGCTCAGAAGAGTGAGGTAATTGCTCAGAAGAGTGGGGTAATTGCTCAGAAGAGTGGGGTAATTAGCTCAGAAGAGTGGGGTAATTGGCTCAGAATAGTGGGGTAATTGGCTCAGAAGAGTGAGTTAATTGCTCAGAAGAGTGGGGTAGTTGGCTCAGAAGAGTGGGGTAGTTGGCTCAGAAGAGTGAGGTAATTGCTCAGAAGAGTGGGGTAATTGCTCAAAAGAGTGGGGTAATTGCTCAGAAGAGTGGGGTAATTGGCTCAGAAGAGTGGGGTAGTTGGCTCAGAAGAGTGGGGTAATTGGCTCAGAAGAGTGGGGTAGTTGGCTCAGAAGAGTGGGGTAATTGGCTCAGAAGAGTGGGGTAGTTGGCTCAGAAGAGTTGGGTAATTGGCTCAGAAGAGTGGGGTAATTGGCTCAGAATAGTGGGGTACTTGGCTCAGAAGGGTGGGGTAGTTGGCTCGGAATAGTGGGGTAGTTGGCTCAGAAGAGTGGGGTAATTGCTCAGAAGAGTGGGGTAATTGGCTCAGAAGAGTGGAGTAGTTGGCTCAGAAGAGTGGGGTAATTGCTCAGAAGAGTGGGGTAATTTGCTCAGAAGAGTGGGGTAATTGGCTCAGAAGAGTGGGGTAGTTGGCTCAGAAGAGTGAGGTAATTGCTCAGAAGAGTGGGGTAATTGGCTCAGAATAGTGGGGTAATTGCTCAGAATAGTGGGGTAATTGGCTCAGAATAGTGCGGTAGTTGGCTCAGAAGAGTAGGGTAATTGGCTCAGAAGAATGAGTTAATTGCTCAGAAGAGTGGGGTAGTTGGCTCAGAAGAGTGGGGTAGTTGGCTCAGAAGAGTGAGGTAATTGCTCAGAAGAGAGGGGTAATTGGCTCAGAATAGTGGGGTAGTTGGCTCAGAAGAGTGGGGTAATTGGCTCAGGAGAGTGGGGTAATTGGCTCAGAATAGTGGGGTACTTGGCTCAGAAGAGTGGGGTAATTGCTCAGAAGAGTGGGGTAATTGGCTCAGAAGAGTGGGGTAGTTGGCTCAGAAGAGTGGGGTAATTGCTCAGAATAGTGGGGTAATTGGCTCAGAAGAGTGAGTTAATTGCTCAGAAGAGTGGGGTAGTTGGCTCAGAAGAGTGGGGTAGTTGGCTCAGAAGAGTGGGGTAGTTGGCTCAGAAGAGTGAGGTAATTGCTCAGAAGAGTGGGGTAATTGGCTCAGAATAGTGGGGTAGTTGGCTCAGAAGAGTGGGGTAATTGGCTCAGAAGAGTGGGGTAGTTGGCTCAGAAGAGTGAGGTAATTGCTCAGAATAGTGGGGTAATTGCTCAGAAGAGTGGGGTAATTAGCTCAGAAGAGTGGGGTAATTGGCTCAGAATAGTGGGGTAATTGGCTCAGAAGAGTGAGTTAATTGCTCAGAAGAGTGGGGTAGTTGGCTCAGAAGAGTGAGGTAATTGCTCAGAAGAGTGGGGTAATTGCTCAGAAGAGTGGGGTAATTGGCTCAGAATAGTGGGGTAATTGGCTCAGAAGAGTGGGGTAATTGGCTCAGAAGAGTGGGGTAGTTTGCTCAGAAGAGTGGGGTAGTTGGCTCAGAATAGTGGGGTAGTTGGCTCAGAAGAGTGGGGTAGTTGGCTCAGAATAGTGGGGTAGTAGTGGGGTAGCCGTCTTTCTTCTCCCTCACAGAAGAAAAACACCAGAGTGGACAGAGAGACAGACACAGATGGTGGAGTCGTGGTTGATATACAATTGTGTGTGTGTGTGTGGTCCATATGCATGTCCGTTTATTAGACTCATGATTAAATAAGTAGACAGACAGACAGATATATATATATATATAGAGAGAGAGAGAGAGAGAGAGAGAGAGAGAGAGAGAGAGAGAGAGAGAGAGAGAGAGAGAGAGAGAGAGACAGAAAGACAGAGAGAGAGAGAGAGAGAGAGAGAGAGAGATAGTGAGAGGGAGAGAGATACATAGAGAGAGAGAGAGAGAGACATAGACAGATAGAGAGAGAGAGAGAGAGAGAGAGAGAGAGAGAGAGAGAGAGAGAGAGAGAGAGAGAGACATAGAGAGATAGAGAGAGATACATAGAGAGAGAGAGAGAGAGAGACATAGACAGATAGAGAGAGAGAGAGAGAGAGAGAGAGAGAGAGAGAGAGACAGAGAGAGAGAGAGAGAGAGAGACATAGAGAGATAGAGAGAGATACATAGAGAGAGAGAGAGAGAGAGACATAGACAGATAGAGAGAGAGAGAGAGAGAGAGAGATAGTGAGAGGGAGAGAGATTTGGTGGATGGAAGATGGGGTGATGGTGGGTGAATGTTTGCTGGTTGCTACGGCTACAGCAGAGTCCTTGTCTGCTTCATGGATCTCAGCCAACCAAATGAAAGAGATTTAGAAAAAGAAAAAGCTTGTGCCATGCTGTTTGTGTTTGGAAGAAGAGAAATGGAGAGATGGAGGAGGGCTGATGGGGGATGACATCACTGCATCACAATGTGATCACACATCAAGAGCAAACAAACCACCTCCACCAGAGAGTATGTCCCATGTGGAGGTCTTTTCTCTTTTCCCAGCCCGTCTCACCAGAGCTGCTTTAACTACACACACACACACACACACACACACACACACACACACACACACACACACACACACACACACACACACAGAGTCAAATCCTACTCTAGTCGGTAAATCAGTACATACAAACATATGTCTTTGGTACAGTCATGTTGAGCTAGCAAGCACTTTTGTGTTGACTTGTTATGTTGTGAATAGTTTAAGGCCAAGACACAAAGTTGTCTACATCTCCTCTCCCCTGGCAGCTCCATATTCAGCATCCTTCTCCCAGTATACCCAGCATCTCTCCTCCACACATGTCCAAACCATCTCCATCTTGTCTCTCTTGCTTTGTCTCCAAACCGTCCAGCCTGAGCTGTCCCTCTAATGTACTCCTTCCTAATCCTGCCCTTCTTCATCACTCCCAGTGAAAATACCATACTATACTATACTATACTGTACTGTACTATACTGTACTGTACTATACTATACTGTACTGTACTATACTGTACTGTACTATACTATACTGTACTATACTATACTGTACTGTACTATACTATACTGTACTGTACTGTACTGTATTATACTGTGTATAATCAGTGGTGGGTAGAGTACTGAAAGCCTTTACGCAGGTAAAAGTACAATTACCCCCATTAAAAATGACTCAAGTATAAATTACCCATTTCAGTCAAGTTGGAGTCCAGGCTGAGGTGTGTGTGGGACTGATGCTAAGTGGTAGAGCTGCTGTGCGTCAGGTCAGCTGTAACGCTGTGCAGCATGGTCATTTGGAGGGAATGCACTGCGCTTTGCATGTAGATTATTTCCAATTCACCGTTTCTGTTTAATGAAATTGTTTTTCTTGGGGTGTCCAGGTAGCATGGTGGTCTGTTCCATTGCCTGCCAGCATGGGGATTGCAGGTTCGAATCCCCATGTTACCTCTAGCTTGGTCGGGCGTCCCTACAGACACAATCGGCCGTGTGTGCAGGTGGGAAGCCAGATGTGGGTATGTGTCCTGGTCGCTGCACTAGCGCTTCATCTGGTTGGTGGGGGCGCCTGTTCAGGAGGGGGGGGACTGGGGGGAATAGCGTGATCCTCCCACGCGCTACGTCCCCCTGGTGAAACTCCTCACTCTCAGGTGAAAAGAAGCGGCTGGTGACTCCACATGTATGGGAGGAGGCGTGTGGTAGTCTGCAGCCCTCCCCGGATTGGCAGAGGGGGTGGAGCAGAGACCGGGATGGCTTGGAAGAGTGGGGTAATTGGCCGGGTACAACTGGGGAGAAAAAAGTAAAGGGGGGTGTTTTTCTTGTTTTTTATACCTGCATGAAGGTGCTGTTAAGATCACTAGTAAATACCGTACTTGCTGGCCGCCTGCTACTATTGTTTCTGTGTCTGTTGTGTACAATGTGATTATTCAGTACATTATGATTATTCAGTACAGTGTGATTATTCAGTACAGTGTGATTGTTCAGTAGTGTGATTATTCAGTACAATATGATTATTCAGTAGTGTGATTATTCAGTACAGTGTGATTATTCAGTACAATATGATTATTCAGTAGTGTGATTATTCAGTACAGTGTGATTATTTAGTAGTGTGATTATTCAGTACAGTGTGATTATTCAGTACAGTGTGATTGTTCAGTAGTGTCATTATTCAGTACAATATGATTATTCAGTACAGTGTGATTATTCAGTACAATGTGATTGTTCAGTAGTGTGATTATTCAGTACAGTGTGATTATTCAGTACAGTGTGATTGTTCAGTAGTGTCATTATTCAGTAGAATATGATTATTCAGTAGTGTGATTATTCAGTACAATATGATTATTCAGTACAGTGTGATTATTCAGTAGTGTGATTGTTCAGTAGTGTGATTATTCAGTACAATATGATTATTCAGTACAGTGTGATTATTCAGTACAGTGTGATTATTCAGTAGTGTGATTATTCAGTACAGTGTGATTATTCAGTACAGTGTGATTGTTCAGTAGTGTGATTATTCAGTACAGTGTGATTGTTCAGTACAATATGGTTATTCAGTACATTGTGATTATTCAGTACCGTGTGATTATTTAGTACAGTGTGGTTATTCAGTAGTGTGATTGTTCAGTAGTGTGATTATTCAGTACAGTGTGATTGTTCAGTAGTGTGATTATTCAGTACAATATGATTATTCAGTAGTGTGATTATTCAGTACAGTGTGATTATTCAGTACAATATGATTATTCAGTAGTGTGATTATTCAGTACAGTGTGATTATTCAGTACAGTGTGATTATTCAGTACAGTGTGATTATTCAGTACAGTGTGATTGTTCAGTAGTGTCATTATTCAGTACAATATGATTATTCAGTACAGTGTGATTATTCAGTACAATGTGATTGTTCAGTAGTGTGATTATTCAGTACAGTGTGATTATTCAGTACAGTGTGATTGTTCAGTAGTGTCATTATTCAGTAGAATATGATTATTCAGTAGTGTGATTATTCAGTACAATATGATTATTCAGTACAGTGTGATTATTCAGTAGTGTGATTGTTCAGTAGTGTGATTATTCAGTACAATATGATTATTCAGTACAGTGTGATTATTCAGTACAGTGTGATTATTCAGTAGTGTGATTATTCAGTACAGTGTGATTATTCAGTACAGTGTGATTGTTCAGTAGTGTGATTATTC
>NC_079226.1:3454056-3466086 GCF_029633865.1 Lampris incognitus
AGAGAGAAAGAGACAGACAGAGAGATGGATGGAGGGACAGAAATGAGTCCTCGCTGCACAGTGTAGAGATCCAGCCTGCAAGTCTTCCATATGGAAGAGGACAGAGAAGGAATGAATGGAGGAAGGGAACATTTGTGTTGTTATTGTTAGGATGCATCACTTCTCAGAGAGACACGCAGACAGATGGAGAGAGAGAGACGGATTGAGAAAATAAAGGGAGGAGGAGGGGAGGGAGAAAATAAAGAAAGAGGTGAAAGGAAATTATATCTTCAACAAAAAACACCGCCGCTGGAACGACCAAATCTCTTTAAGTCTACAAAGGAAAGCTGCTGAGTTCCTGTAGCCCGGGAAAATCTCTCTCTCTCTCTCTCTCTCTCTCTCTCTCTCTCTCTCTCTCTCATAGACACAGACAAATACCATCGTCTCTCTCACCTCTTCTCTCTCTCTCTCTTTTGTAGAAGTGATATGCTTTTGTTATCTCTCCAGGGATCTCCAGATCTCTGCTGCTCCCCGAGTGTGTGTTTACGTGTGTGTGTGTTTACGTGTGTGTGTGTGTGTGTGTTTGTGTGTGTGTGTGTGTGTGTGTGTAAATGTACCATCAAAGCCTTAGCTGGCTTGCCTATCACAGGATGTTAGAGGAGTCACTTCCTGGGTCAGACACCCCTCATTTCCTATTGTGTCATTTTTTTCAGATTGTCACACCAGCAGGGAGCACCCTGCTGTGTATGTGTGTGTGTGTGTGTGTGTGTTTGGGAACACGTGCAGACAAAATTATATGTATTAGATATTGTGCATTTGTGTGTATGTGTATTTCACCTTGTGTTTCATTTTGTGTTTGACAGTGTGAATGTACGTGTTAGTTTTCTCTACGTTTTATGTGTGTGCTCAATGTGTGTGTGTGTGGGGGGGGGCGTCCCAGAGACATAGTGCATTGGTGTGTTTGAGGTATTTTAGTGTACATTCTCATATCAGTGTGTGTGTGTGTGTATGTGTGTGTGGATTATGGGTCCTGTGGGAAGCTGTTTCCTGTGCGTTTGTAGTGTCAGTCTTGATGAAGACGGGGATATATCTGGTTTAAAACAAAGACTGACGACTCAGCACCATCCTGCACCCCCCATCTCTCTCTCTCTCTCTCTCTCTCTCTCTCTCTCTCTCTCTCTCTCTCTCTCTCTCTCTCTCTCTCTCTCGCTCTCTCTCTCGCTCTCTCTTCCTCTGTAGCTCAGATCTCAGGAGACCTCCCTCGCTAACCAGGAACACCATCTGAAATGTGCTGCCAGCATGCAGCTAAATCAGGAGTTTGGTATTAAAAGCGAGTAAAGGGAAGATGAACAACAAGCAATGTCAGGCCAAGGTTGACACGTAAACATGCTGACGGAGTTTTACTCCTCGTGTCACGAAGTAAAATAACCCAGGAAACTTTCAGAGACACCCTAAGAAAGTTGAGTTTGTGGTCGACAGGAGAGAGTTGAGTAGATTACAGATATTAGTTGCTATTGATAAGTGGTTAATGTTTGTTTCTGTATTTACAATTATTTGTTTTGATAGCCATTGATAGCCATATTGGAAAAAATGGTCTGTTGGAGGTAGAGAGAGAGAGATTTTTTTGTTTCAAATTTTAAACAGCGCTATGTTTTACATGAAACAAACTAGGATTGACACATCTATTTTAGTTTTTTTTCTCCCCAATTGTACTTGGCCAATTACCCCACTCTTCCGAGCCGACCCGGTCTCTGCTCCACCCCCCTCTGCTGATCCGGAGAGGGCTGCAGACTACCACATGCCTCCTCCAAGACAAAGCAGTATTAAAACTGGTAACACCAAACCATCAATACAGGACCTCATTTTGTGTAACAACGGTTCAATAGATAGTGCATAATGCCTTCCAGATAGAGAGCAGCCCTGTTTTACACCTCTATGTTCTGTGAAGAGAACACTCAACTCCCCATTTATCTTCAATACACTGAATGTCTTGTTACACAACTCTGATCATAGCAATGTGATGCGGGCTGAGACCAAACCGCTCCAAACTTTCCAGCGATAAAGACACTCAACCCTGTAAAATGCTTTTTCTTTTTTGTTATTAATAGTTTTTATTTTTATTTTTTCCAAAACACCAACATTACAGTACAAACAAAACAAAAACAAAAAAACAGAAGCATGCTTAACAGCACAGCATGATAGGCCACAACACCCCCCCCCACAACACCCCATATGATATACATCAAGGCTCTCTTGCATATTGCCATCTAATGATCCGTACCGCTAATAAATCTGAGAAAGCTAGCCCACATTTCAGTGAATTTAGACACAGAATCTCTCACTTTAGCTATCATCAGCTCGTACAAGGCGGTAGCCGTCACGAGTTCAATCCAGTCCTTGTAGCACAGTGTGCTTGTATTTTTCCAGTTCCTTAATATAACACTGGCTGCATTAAGGAAGCCTGCAAGGGCTAACCCAGACTGTGCCTTTGTGAGTCCAGCTGGTAGAGCAGATTTGTCTCCAAGAAGGCATAGACGTGGCGAACTTGAAGGGCTGGTCCAACCACTCCTCGATTGCCCCAACCACTCGTGTCCAAAATGGGGAAACCAGTGGAAAGTCCCACATGAGATGTACAGAAGTACCCATGGCAGTTTTACATTTCCAGGATTCATTGCTTTGAATTAGACCAAGCTTTGTAAGTCTGACTGGAGTCCAATAATACCAAAGTTTGTGCCCAAAGAACTAGAGACATCCAAAACATTCCCGATTATAGACACATTGTCTGTGATGGACCTACCAGGCACACAGTAAGTCTGGGCCAGGTGAATTACTTCATCCATCACTTGTTTCAACCGGATAGCCAGAGCCTTGGACAAGATTTTATAATCTGAGCAGAGGAGGGAGACTGGCGGCCAGTTTTTAATGTCCTGAAGGTCTCCATTCTTCGACAGCAGAGTAATGACTGCTCTCCTGCAGCTCAGAGGCAGCATCAGATTTTCAGAACTCTCATTGAAAACCTCCATAAGGTCTCGACCAAGTTCATTCCAGAAGGTTTTATAAAACTCCATAGGAAGACCGTCAATGCCCGGGGCTTTTCCTCCATCCATCCCCTGCAGGGTTGCATACAGCTCCTCCAAAATCAGTGGGTCCTCCTGCTCGGGATGGTCACCTCTGGACACTGTGGGCAAACCCTTACAGAAACACTCAAACAGCCATGCACTCTCCACATACTCTGTTTTATGCAGCTCAGAGTAGAACTGCCCTGCCCTTCTTCGGATATTGTGAGATTCTGTGAGCTCTTTCCCATCAGCTGACCTGAAGGTGTGGCTGTACCTGCTCTGCCCATTCTTCTTCTCTAATCCAAAGAAAAACTTGGATGGAGCATCCATCTGGTTGATGCTCTGGAAACGTGAGTGAACCAGTGCTCCCTGAGCTTTAGTGCCTAGTAGGTAAGCTAACAAAGCTTTTTGGATTTGAGAGATACAGAGAGAGAGATACAGAGATACAGAGATACAGCGAACGAGAGAGAGAGAGAGATACAGTGAACGAGAGATACAGAGAGAGCGATACGGAGCGATATGGAGAGATATGGAGAGATACAGAGACAGCAATATGGAGAGATATGGAGAGATATGGAGAGATACAGAGACAGCGATATGGAGAGATATGGAGAGATACAGAGATACAGAGATACAGCGAACGAGAGATACAGAGAGAGCGATACAGAGCGATATGGAGAGATATGGAGAGATACAGAGACAGCGATATGGAGAGATATGGAGAGATATGGAGAGATACAGAGACAGCGATATGGAGAGATATGGAGAGATATGGAGAGATACAGAGACAGCGATATGGAGAGATATGGAGAGATATGGAGAGATACAGAGACAGCGATATGGATAGATATGGAGAGATACAGAGACAGCGATATGGATAGATATGGAGAGATATGGAGAGATACAGAGACAGCGATATGGATAGATATGGAGAGATACAGAGACAGCGATACAGAGAGATATGGAGAGATACAGAGACAGCGATACAGAGAGATATGGAGAGATACAGAGAGCGATACGGAGAGATACGGAGAGATATGGAGAGATACAGAGGGAGAGATACGGAGAGATATGGAGAGATACGGAGAGATATGGAGAGATATGGAGAGATACAGAGGGAGAGATACGGAGAGATATGGAGAGATATGGGGAGATACGGAGAGATATGGAGAGATATGGTGAGATACAGAGAGATATGGAGAGATACAGAGAGAGCGATATGGAGAGATACACAGAGAGCGATACGGAGAGATACGGAGAGATATGGAGAGATACAGAGAGAGCGATACGGAGAGATACAGAGAGATATGGAGAGATACGGAGAGATATGGAGAGATACGGAGAGATACGGAGAGATATGGAGAGATACAGAGAGATATGGAGAGATACGGAGAGATATGGAGAGATACGGAGAGATATGGAGAGATACAGAGAGATATGGAGAGATACGGAGAGATATGGAGAGATACGGAGAGATATGGAGAGATACAGAGAGATATGGAGAGATACGGAGAGATATGGAGAGATACAGAGAGATATGGAGAGATATGGAGAGATACAGAGAGATATGGAGAGATATGGTGAGATACAGAGAGATATGGAGAGATACGGAGAGATATGGAGAGATACAGAGAGAGCAATACGGAGAGATACAGAGAGATATGGAGAGATACAGAGAGATATGGAGAGATACGGAGAGATATGGAGAGATACAGAGAGATATGGAGAGATACAGAGAGATATGGAGAGATATGGTGAGATACAGAGAGATATGGAGAGATACAGAGAGATATGGAGAGATACAGAGAGAGCAATACGGAGAGATACGGAGAGATACGGAGAGAGCGATACGGAGAGATATGGTGAGATACAGAGAGATATGGAGAGATATGGAGAGATATGGAGAGATACAGAGAGATATGGAGAGATACGGAGAGATATGGAGAGATACGGAGAGATACAGAGAGATATGGAGAGATATGGTGAGATACAGAGAGATATGGAGAGATACGGAGAGATATGGAGAGATACAGAGAGAGCAATACGGAGAGATACAGAGAGATATGGAGAGATACAGAGAGATATGGAGAGATACGGAGAGATATGGAGAGATACAGAGAGATATGGAGAGATACAGAGAGATATGGAGAGATATGGTGAGATACAGAGAGATATGGAGAGATACAGAGAGATATGGAGAGATACAGAGAGAGCAATACGGAGAGATACGGAGAGATACGGAGAGAGCGATACGGAGAGATATGGAGAGATATGGTGAGATACAGAGAGATATGGAGAGATATGGAGAGATATGGAGAGATACGGAGAGATACAGAGAGATATGGAGAGATATGGAGAGATATGGAGAGATACGGAGAGATACAGAGAGATATGGAGAGATACGGAGAGATACAGAGAGATATGGAGAGATATGGAGAGATACAGAGCGATATGGAGAGATACAGAGAGATATGGAGAGATACAGAGAGATACGGAGAGATACGGAGAGATATGGAGAGATATGGAGAGATACGGAGAGATACACAGAGAGCGATATGGAGAGATACAGAGAGATATGGAGAGATACAGAGAGAGCGATATGGAGAGATATGGATAGATACAGAGAGATATGGAGAGATACGGAGAGATATGGAGAGATACAGAGAGATGGAGAGATACAGAGAGATATGGAGCGATACAAAGAGAGAGATATGGAGAGATAGAGCAGTAAGGAGAATGAGGGAGAGAGAGAGAGCAGTAAGGAGAGTGAGGGAGAGAGAGAGTGATACAGAGAGTGAGAGAGAGAGTGATACAGAGAGCGAGGGAGAGAGAGGGAGCGATACAGAGAGTGAGGGAGGGAGAGAGAGTGATACAGAGAGTGAGGGAGAGAGAGATACAGAGAGTGAGAGAGAGAGTGATACAGAGAGTGAGAGAGAGTGATACAGAGAGTGAGGGAGAGAGAGATACAGAGAGTGAGAGAGAGTGATACAGAGAGTGATACAGAGAGTGAGGGGGAGAGAGAGTGGTACAGAGAGCGAGGGAGAGAGAGCAGTAAGGAGAGAGAGTGATACAGAGAGTGAGAGAGAGTGATACAGAGAGTGAGGGAGAGAGAGATACAGAGAGTGAGAGAGAGTGATACAGAGAGCGAGGGAGAGAGAGCAGTAAGGAGAGAGAGATTGATACAGAGAGTGAGGGAGAGAGAGAGAGAGTGATACAGAGAGCGAGGGAGAGTGAGAGTGAGGGAGAGAGAGAGCGAGGGAGAGAGAGAGAGAGCAGTAAGGAGAGTGAGGGAGAGAGAGAGAGTGATACAGAGAGCGATGGAGAGTGAGAGTGAGGGAGAGAGAGAGCGAGGGAGAGAGAGAGAGAGCAATAAGGAGAGTGAGGGAGAGAGAGAGAGTGATACAGAGAGCGATGGAGAGAGAGAGAGCGAGGGAGAGAGAGAGAGCAGTAAGGAGAGTGAGGGAGAGAGAGAGAGTGATACAGAGAGCGATGGAGAGAGAGAGAGCGAGGGAGAGAGCAGTAAGGAGAGTGAGGGAGAGAGAGAGCGATACAGAGAGTGAGCAGGAATCATAAACACCGAATATCTTCCAGGTTCTGTTTACTGTGTATTCAGTGGCAATACTGTTAACTGTCACTTTAAACCCCCTCTGTGTGAGTGAGTGTGTGTGTGTGTGTGTGTGTGTATGTGTGTGTGTGTGTGTGTGTGTGTGTGTGTGTGTGTATGTGTGTGTGTGTGTGTGTGTGTGTGTGTGTGTGTGCTTTTTCCTTTCTCAGCGTGTGTGAGAGAAACACAGACAGAGAAACAGAGAGGGGGGGATACAGACAGAGAGAGAGAAACGGAGAGAGAGAGAGAGAGAGAGAGAGAGAGAGAGAGAGAGAGGGAGAGAGAGAGAGGGAGAGAGAGAGAGAGAGGGAGAGAGAAACAGAGAGGGGGGGATACAGAGAGAGAGAGAGAAACGGAGAGAGAGAGAGAGAGAGAGAGAGAGAGAGAGAGAGAGAGAGAGAGAGGGAGAGAGAAACAGAGAGGGGGGGATACAGACAGAGAGAGAGAAACAGAGAGAGAGAAACAGAGAGAGAGAAATAGAGAGAGAGAAACGGAGAGAAAGAAACGGAGAGAGAGAAACGGAGAGGGAGAGAGAGAGGGAGAGAGAAACAGAGAGAGAGGGATACAGAGAGAGAGAGAAACGGAGAGGGAGAGAGAGAGAAACGGAGAGGGAGAGAGAGAGGGAGAGAGAGGGATACAGAGAGAGAGAGAGGGAGGTGGTAAAATGGCCTTTTCACATCTGCAGCTTTAATTAGAATTGAATAATTAATGAAGCATAGGTGAAAAAGATTGTTTTATGATCTGCTGGTGGTGTTTCTGAAGATGTGTCAGTGGATTTTTGCCGGCGATGGAGGAAGGCGGTCAGGAGGTCCCCGGTCCTCTGTGGAGGGGAGGTTTTTCCTCCGCCACACAAAACGGGAGGAGAACAGTCCTGGTTTTACCTGGTTAGGAAAATAGAATCTGCTAAAAACAACACGTTTTCTATTGATTAGCAAACTTGTTGTTCTTCATGAGCTTTACCATGTTGTGTGATACCACCACAACACTGCAACACCAGGTGGTCAGGTGTTGCAACACCTGACCACCTGGTGTTGCAGTGTTGTGGTTGTGTGTTTGTATTGTGTTATCGTGTCTCTTCTGGCAGTGATTTACTTTGTCACGTTCATGCCAGTGACGTATTTTGGATTAAATAGAGGGGACAGACCTGGATTATGACTTTGTGATGAGAATGTGGACACAGCTCTCACTTTGGTTATAGAAGGACCGGATGGCATGTAGCAACTGCCCCGTTACCCCATACTCCCGCAGTACCCCCACAGAGTGCCCTGGGGTACACGGCCGTAAGCCTTCTCCAAGTCCACCAAACACATGTAGACTGGCTGGTCAACCTCCCATGCCCCCCTCAGCAGTTCTGCAAGGGTAAAGAGTTGGTCCATTGTTCCACGGCCAGGACGGAATCTGCATTGTTCCTCCTGGATCCGAGGTTCCACAATGGGTCGGACCGCACACGGGGCGGTTTCTAGCTGAGTGTGAAATGGCCGGGATGAGAGTCTGCACCTCCAAGCCTGAGGCCATGGTTCTCTACCGCAAAATGTTGGATTGCTCCCTCCGGGTTGGGGGTGAGTTGTTGCTTCAAGTGAAGGAGTTCAAGTATCTCGGGGTCTTGTTCAGGAGTGAGGGTAGGATGGAGCAGGAGATTGACGGGCAGATTGGTGCAGCATCAGCAGTAATGCAGACGTTGTACCGGACTGTTATGGTGAAGAGGGAGCTTTGCAAAGCTCTCAATTTACCAGTCAAACTTCGTTCCACCCTCACCTCTGGTCATGAGCTTTGGGTGGTGACTGAAAGGGTGAGGTTGCGGATACAAGCGGCTGAAATGAGTTTCCTCCGTAGGGAGTCTGGGCTCAGCCTTAGAGATAGGGTGAGGAGCTCGGAGTAGAGCCAGTTAAGGTGGTTTGGGCATCTGATTAGGATGCCTTCTGGGCGCCTTCCTTTGGAGGTTTACCGGGCACATTCAACTGGGAGGAGACCCCGGGATAGACCCAGAACTCGCTGGAGGGACTACATGTCCAATCTCACCTGGGAACGCCTTGGGATCCCCCAGGAGGAGGTGGAGGGCATTGCTGGGAAGAGGGAGGTCTGGAGTGCCCTACTTAGCTTGCTGCCACTGCGACCCGACCCCGGAGAAGCGGCTGATGATGAATGAATGAATGAATGATGAATGAGACATGGATAATGTGAATGTGGTTTATTTTACTTATCAATAGGATTGTGAGTGGAAGTTCGTGATTGTGTGTATGTTTATGTGATTGTGTGTATGTCTTTGCTTGTGTCTCCCTGCATGTTGATGTGTGTAGGTGTATGTTGGTGTGTGTGTTGCGTGGGGCTGCAGAACAGGTGAAACCAGGTGCAGACACACGTGTGGAGACAGGAATAAGGTAAAAGACATGTGTTGCCGGGCATGGGGGTGGTGGGCTGCGGGCTAGCAGGAGCAGCAGCTGAGGCTGGGCCAGTGGCAGTCAGGGACCGAGGTGGCAGTCAGGGACCGAGGTAGAAGGTCCAGCGTGGGATCTGAGGTGGCCGAGTGCTGCAGGGCCCCGGAGCAGAGAAGCTGGGCTTAGCAGACAAGGGGCCGGAGTCAGAACAGACAGGACTGCAAGGAATATGGAGCACAGGATGAGAAGTGGAGAAACAGGCAACAAGAACTGGATGCTGACTAGTGAAACTAAGCAACTGGGCTGGAAGCATCTCAACACTGACGGGGAGCAGAGTCCAGGATGTGGCAGGGCTGAGCAGTTATACAGGTCTTGATTATGGAACTGATTACAGCTGGTGGGGCTCTGCTCTGACTCCAGCACACCCCCCCCACACACACACACACACACGGAGTGGCAACAGGTTGGGCAGACACTGAATTGCAGATAGACGGTGTACCAGATGATGTCCCAGGAGCAGATGTAACACAACAACGTGTGTGTGTGTGTGTGTGTGTGTGTGAGAGAGAGAGAGACAGAGAGAGAGAGAGAGACCTTTGACCTTTAACCAAGCCTTTAATGTTCCAATTCTTCAGTCACATCAAGATAACATCAACACAAATACTCATATACATAGTGGAAAAACACAACAATCGCCATACACAGTAAAAACAAAAGGATACACACCTTCCCCCTATTTCCCTTCTTCAACGATTAAGAAGAAGCACTTGGTCTTCCACTGTGCACAGCACATCCCCATGTCCCCACAGAGAAATAAATCCTTCCAAGTTTAAACTGAGTTTGAAAAACATGAACTCTATTTTCAGCCGAGCAGCCACTAGACCCCTGAACATGAGCATGGCATCTGTGGACCCTGTGCCTTTCATCTTGTTCCTTCTGCTAAGCCAAATGCTCATTTTCACCTGACCTATCAAAAAATTAACCAAGGTGACATGTCTGCACTGTGCTGCCATGTACCTCGGACCAAAGACAAACAGGCTGTCTGCAAGACCCTCTCCTAAACCTCTGAGCCACCGCTGCAGTACAGAGAAAAGAGGGCCCAACCTGGGACATCTAAGCCATAAGTGCTGTAGGGTTTCCTCATCATTGCAGAAAGAGCAGTGACTCCCTACCCTAGGATCAAAGTGTGCCACATGTCTGTTCATAGCCACAGCCCCGTGTACCACCCTCCACTGTAGATCCGCAGTACATTTCTCTATGGGGGGTTTGTACAGGGACCTCCAGCTGCCTCTGGGGGACGAGCCTGGTGCCAACAAACTCAACCACCTCGACTCCTGCACGCCGGCTAGTGATGTTCTGTTGAGAACCTTTACAGTAACTGCGTACAAGGCCTTCTGTGATGTACTTGAGAGGTCATGTAGTTCTGGCGTTTTGAAGGACAGAATGGCCCCCTTCACTTCTTCCTGCTCCTCCACTGCCACACGGACTGACAAAGATGGAAAGACAGGCAGCATAGCTGGCTGATCCTCTCCACACTCCACTCTTAGTGCCTCCCTGAAGAAGCCAGGAAGTGCACTGATCACTTCTCCCAACAACCTCTCCATCAAATGAAGAGATTTAAAGCCAGTCTCTTGGCTCAAAATGCCAGCCGTCTTCCACTGTCCTCCTGATCTGAGACACGCTAATTTCGTAAGTCCAACTCTTATGAGGGATCTCTGTACACTTACAGAGCTGAGCATCCTGCAGCGTATCAGTGGGTTATGGAACAGTGGTTCCTCCCCTACACTGCCATAGAGCTGGGAGTAGTCCCTGTTGGTGCGTAAGACCGTTCCCCAAGCGCGGAGAACAGATTGATAGAAGGGTGTTGTTGTGAAATCCATGCCAGCAAGGTCCAGAAGGAAAAGATGCTTGTCATAGTTCAGGTTCATAACCCTCCGAAGCAACACAGATGCTGTTTCACTCCAAAGTCGCTGGTCATGGGATAAAAGGCACTGCACAGTTTGAAGGCGAAAAGGTCAATCAGGCCCTGGCCTCCTTCTAGCACTGGTAGGAACAGTACAGCAGACTTGGTCCAGTGAAAGCCTCCCCAGAAGAAGTCCACCAGCGTCTTCTGTACTTCCCGTATGAGCATGTCCGGAGGTTCTACAACTGTAAACCGGTGCCAGAACATCGAGGCAATCAAGTTGTTAACAATCAAGACTCTCCCCCTATAGGACAACTGAGGCTGGATCCAGGTCCATCTAGACAATCGGGCACTGACCTTTTCAGTTAAACCCTCCCAGTTTTTGCTCAGGAAGCGGTCACTGCCTAGAAAGACACCTAAGCATTTTATCCCTTCTGTATTCCACTGCAGCCCCGCTGGTAATGTCGGCTTTTCTCTATTGTTCCACTCCCCCAGCAAGAGACCCTCTGATTTTGATCAATTGACTTTTGCAGAGGAAGCTTGTTCATATAAGGCCAATTTCTGCTTGAGAAATTGTACATCGTTTTGGGTTGTTATGAAAACCGTGACATCGTCAGCGTATGCTGATAAGCTAACTGCAGTGGTGATCTTCCCTGAAAAGGTTAGCCCTGAGAGCCCCTGCCTGAGCTGAAATAAAAGTGGTTCAGTGGCCCAGATAAGGGACAACCCTGTCTTATACCTCTCTTAACAGAGACAGGTCGGCTGAGTCCACCTCCTACCTTCAACAGAACACTGGCTCCGGAATACAACAACTTGATCCAGTTAACAAATCTATCCCCAAAACCAAAACCTTTAAGTGTTTTGAACAGATAGCAACGATCAATCCTGTCAAAAGCCTTCTCTTGATCTAAGGAAAGCAGGCCAACATCCAGCTCCTGGAGCTTAGCTATGGCAATAATGTCGCATATCAAAAAAAGATTATCCTTAATTGTACGGTCAGGAACACAGTACGTCTGGCTGTAATGTACAAACGTATCCATCCACTGTTTGAGTCTATTTGAAAGACATTTTGCAATTATGTTATAGTCAGTACATGACAATGAAACTGGC
>NC_079226.1:3466286-3478786 GCF_029633865.1 Lampris incognitus
ACAAGTCCTAAAAGTAGATAGAGAACCCAGTTAAACATCCATCCATCCATTATCCAAACCGCTTATCCTGCTCTCATGGTCGCGGGGATGCTGGAGCCTATCCCAGCAGTCATTGGGCGGCAGGCGGGGAGACACCCTGGACAGGCCGCCAGGCCATCAGAGGGAACCCAATTAAACAAATGAGACCAAAAATATTGTAATTGGTCATTTATTTATTGAGGAAAATGATCCAGTATTACATATCTGTGAGTGGCAAAAGTATGTGAACCTTTGTTTTCAGTATCTGATGTGACCCCCCCCCCCCTTTGTGCAGCAATAACTGCTACTGAAAGTTTCTGGTAACTGTTGATCAGTCCTGCACATCGACTTGGAGGAATTTCAGCCCATCCCTCCGTACAGAACAGCTTCGACTCTGGGATGTTGGTGGGTTTCCTCACAAGAACTGCTCACTTCAGGTCCTTCTACAACATTTCGATTGGACTAAGGTCTAGACTTTGACTTGGCCACTCCAAATCATGAACTTTATTCTTCTTTAACCATTATTTGGTAGAATGACTTGTGTGCTTCGGGTCGTTGTCTTGCTGCATGACCCACATTCTCTTGAGATTCAGTTCACGGACAGATGTCCTGACAGTTTCTTTTTGTCTTTCAGTCTGTCTGTTTTTTTATAAGCTAGTATAATTCAGAATTCAAGCTGTCCTGGTCCAGATGCAGCAAAACAGGCCCAAACCATGGTACTACCACCACCATGTTTCAGAGATGGGATAACGTTTTTATGCTGGAATGCAGTGTTTTCCTTTCTCCAAACATAACGCTTCTCATTTAAACCAAAAAGTTCTATTTTGGTCTCATCCGTCCACAAAACATTTTTCCAGTAGCCTTCTGGCTTGTCCACGTGATCTTTAGCAAACTGCAGACGGGCAGCAATGTTCTTTTTGGAGAGCAGTGGCTTTCTCCTTGCAACCTTGCCATGCACACCATCGTTGTTCAGTGTTCACTTGATGATGGACTCATGAACATTAACATTAGCCAAAGTGAGAGAGGCCTTTAGTTACTTAGAAGTTACCCTGGGTTCCTTTGGGACCTGGCTGACTATTAAGGGTATGCGGGTGACGTCACAGATGCGGAACTCACAGCGGTAATGCGGCACTGAGTGGCAAAAAGGCTGAGTGGCAGCGTTAACGTCCAGCTTGAATACAGCGAAAACACATCTAAAATGGGAAAGAAGTACGACCAAGTGTCAAGACTTTTGCATACCTTCAGGCTTTGCTTTGTGTATTTCCCTGGCGTAGAAATCAAGTACATATAAATATCAGGAAACTCGATTTGTGGCCAAATGTTAATGTCCATGGACCACTGGTTATTTGGTAAACTGTATGGGTCACTGTCAAGTCCATCTTTCTTTAATTTAAGCAGATAATCTTGCGTTATAATCCCGGTTTCACTGTTTCCCCTACTAGAAGCAGCCATGTTGTGGGATGTTTTGCCACTCACTGCGACTGAGGGGGCGTGTTCCAGTTGGAAAGTGATGTTAATGCATTCCCTCTATTACACACCTTGTTCTTGGAGTGATCTTTGATGGTCGACCACTCCTGGGGAGGGTAACAATGGTCTTGAATTTCCTCCATTTGTACACAATCTTTCTGACTGTGGATTGGTGGAGTCCAAAGTCTTTGGAGATGGTTTTGTAACCTTTTCCAGCCTGATGAGCACTAACAACGCTTTTTCTGAGGTCCTCAGAAATCTCCTTTGTTCTTGCCATGATACAGTTCCACAAACAGGTGCTGTGATGATCAGACTTTGATAGAACCCTGTTCTTTAAATCAAACAGGGCGCCCACTCATACCTGATTGTCACCCCATTGATTGAAAACGCCTGACTCTAAGTTCACCTTCAAATTAACTGCTAATCCTAGAGGTTCACATACTTTTGCCACACACAGATATGTAATATTGGATCATTTTCCTCAATAAATACATGGCCAAGTATAATATTTTTGTGTCATTTGTTTAATTGGGTTCTCTTTATCTACTTTTAGGACTTGTGTGAAAATCTGATGATGTTTTAGGTCATATTTGTGCAGAAATATAGAAAATTCTAAAGGGTTCACAAACTTTCAACCACCACTGTACATAGTGTAGTATATATAGTACAGTATTTATAGTGTATAATATATATAGTATATATTGGAATGAGAGGAGAGAGATGTTTAGATTTTTCAAAGACCTTTATGTACACATTTTCAGGACATGTTTGTGACCACATGAAGTACACATAACAAAATATACCAATACAAACTGAAAAAGTAAAAACAGTTGCGCTCCTGTCAACTAGTTAAACGTTAATGTGACAAACCCTCCGCCCTCTGGTGTCCCAGACCCCAGGGCGTTCCAGCATGCGCTAATGATCCCAGTCAAGGGGTGCTAAAGGTGCGGGATGATCTACGAGCTCATACAGTAACTGAATATAAGCTTTTCAAAGCAGCCATCTTGTGGCCATCTGGAGTCAAACTCAGCAACATGTCCACAACATGGCAGTGGACAACGGGCTGTACCAGTTACTCCTCCTCTACTGAGGCCTTGGGTGCGGTTTGCATTATTTTTTTCACAAATTTCATCCACATTCAAAGAGACAAGCACTTTCACAATCTCACACGGTTCTTCATTTCTTTCTCTAGTGTCTGCTCCTTCTTCATTTCTTTCTCTAGTGTCTGCTCCTTCTTCATTTTTTTCTCTAGTGTCTGCTTCTTCTTCATTTCTTTCTCTAGTGTCTGCTCCTTCTTCATTTTTTTCTCTAGTGTCTGCTTCTTCTTCATTTCTTTCTCTATTGTCTGCTTGTTCTTCAGTTCTTTCTGTGGTGTCTGCTTCTTCTTCATCTCGTTCTCTAGTGTCTGCTTCTTCTTCAGTTCTTTCCCTAGTGTCTGCTTCTTCATTTCTTTCTCTAGTGTCTGCTTGTTCTTCAGTTCTTTCTGTAGTGTCTGCTTCTTCTTCATCTCTTTCTCTAGTGTCTGCTTCTTCTTCAGTTCTTTCCCTAGTGTCTGCTTCTTCATTTCTTTCTCTAGTGTCTGCTTGTTCTTCAGTTCTTTCTCTAGTGTCTGCTTGTTCTTCAGTTCTTTCTCTAGTGTCTGCTTCTTCTTCATCTCTTTCTGTAGTGTCTGCTTCTTCTTCAGTTCTTTCCCTAGTGTCTGCTTCTTCTTCATCTCGTTCTCTAGTGTCTGCTTCTTCTTCAGTTCTTTCCCTAGTGTCTGCTTCTTCATTTCTTTCTCTAGTGTCTGCTTGTTCTTCAGTTCTTTCTGTAGTGTCTGCTTCTTCTTCATCTCTTTCTCTAGTGTCTGCTTCTTCTTCAGTTCTTTCCCTAGTGTCTGCTTCTTCATTTCTTTCTCTAGTGTCTGCTGGTTCTTCATCTCTTTCTCTAGTGTCTGCTTCTTCATTTCTTTCTCTAGTGTCTGCTTGTTCTTCAGTTCTTTCTCTAGTGTCTGCTTGTTCTTCAGTTCTTTCTCTAGTGTCTGCTTCTTCTTCATCTCTTTCTGTAGTGTCTGCTTCTTCTTCAGTTCTTTCTCTGCTGTCTGCTTCTTCTTCATCTCTTTCTCTAGTGTCTGCTTCTTCTTCAGTTCTTTCCCTAGTGTCTGCTTCTTCATTTCTTTCTCTAGTGTCTGCTTCTTCTTCATCTCTTTCTCTAGTGTCTGCTTCTTCTTCAGTTCTTTCCCTAGTGTCTGCTTGTTCTTCAGTTCTTTCTCTAGTGTCTGCTGGTTCTTCATCTCTTTCTCTAGTGTCTGCTTCTTCTTCATCTCTTTCTCTAGTGTCTGCTTCTTCTTCAGTTCTTTCCCTAGTGTCTGCTTGTTCTTCAGTTCTTTCTCTAGTGTCTGCTTCTTCTTCATCTCTTTCTCTAGTGTCTGCTGGTTCTTCATCTCTTTCTCTAGTGTCTGCTTCTTCTTCATCTCTTTCTCTAGTGTCTGCTTCTTCTTCAGTTCTTTCCCTAGTGTCTGCTTGTTCTTCAGTTCTTTCTCTAGTGTCTGCTGGTTCTTCATCTCTTTCTCTAGTGTCTGCTTCTTCTTCATCTCTTTCTCTAGTGTCTGCTTCTTCTTCAGTTCTTTCCCTAGTGTCTGCTTGTTCTTCAGTTCTTTCTCTAGTGTCTGCTTCTTCTTCATCTCTTTCTCTAGTGTCTGCTTCTTCTTCAGTTCTTTCTCTAGTGTCTGCTTCTTCTTCATCTATTTCTCTAGTGTCTGCTTCTTCTTCATCTCTTTCTCTAGTGTCTGCTGGTTCTTCAGTTCTTTCCCTAGTGTCTGCTTGTTCTTCAGTTCTTTCTCTAGTGTCTGCTGGTTCTTCATCTCTTTCTCTAGTGTCTGCTTCTTCTTCAGTTCTTTCTCTAGTGTCTGCTTCTTCTTCAGTTCTTTCCCTAGTGTCTGCTTGTTCTTCAGTTCTTTCTCTAGTGCCTGCTTCTTCATTTCTATCTCTAGTGTCTGCTTATTCTTCAGTTCTTTCTCTAGTGTCTGCTCCTTCCTCATTTCTTTCTCTAGTGTCTGCTTGTTCTTCAGTTCTTTCCCTAGAGTCTGCTTATCTTCAGTTCTTTCTCTAGTGTCTGCTTCTTCTTCATCTCTTTCTCCAGTGTCTGCTTGTTCTTCAGTTCTTTCTCTAGTGTCTGCTTGTTCTTCAGTTCTTTCTCTAGTGTCTGCTTCTTCTTCATCTCTTTCTCTAGTGTCTGCTTGTTCTTCAGTTCTTTCCCTAGAGTCTGCTTATTCTTCAGTTCTTTCTCTAGTGTCTGCTTCTTCTTCACATCTTTCTCCAGTGTCTGCTTGTTCTTCAGTTCTTTCTCTAGTGTCTGCTTATTCTTCAGTTCTTTCTCTGGTGTCTGCTCCTTCCTCATTTCTTTCTCTGCTGTCTGATTCTTCTTCATTTCTTTCTCTAGTGAGTGTCTGCTTCTTCTTCAGTTCTTTCTCTAGTGTCTGCTTCTTTTTCCCACAACTTGAGCTTTCAGTTTCCTTTGTCCACTTGTCATTAGCTTTCGTTGAAGCTTGTGCTTTGGCTGTTTTAGTTTTGGCCTCAAATCTCTTTCCTATTCTTTTCCTTAAAGTCCTAAGAGAGATGCGTCTGGGTAACGTAGTGGTCTATTCCCTTGTCTACCAACACGGGGATCAGCAGTTCGAATCCCCATGTTACCTCTGGCTTGGTCGGGTGTCCCTACAGACACAGTTGGCCGTGTCTGCAGGTAAGACGCCAGATGTGGGCATGTGTCCTGGTTGCTTCACTAGTGCCTCCTCTGGTCGGTCTGGGCAACCGTTTGGGGGGAGGGGGAACTGGGGGGAATATGCGCTACGTCCCTCGGATGAAACTCCTCACTGTCAGGTGGAAAGAAATGGCTGGCGACTCCACATATATCGAAGGAGACATGTAGTAGTCTGCAGCCCTCCCCGGGTCAGCAGAGGAGGTGGAGCAGAGACCGGGACGGCTCGGAAAAGTGGGGTAATTGTCCAAGTACAATTAGGGAGAAAAAGGGGGGAGAAAAATTCCTAAGAGAGGCATGATTGAAACTCCCATATTGAGGAAATCCTAAATTATTTCTTGTTTTTTTTGGGGGGATTCCCCCCCCCCCAATTGTACTTGGCCAGTCACCCCACTCTTCCGTCCCGGTCTCTGCTCCACCTCCTCTGCCGACCCGGGGAGGGCTGCAGACTACCACATGCCTCCTCCCATACATGTGGAGTCACCAGCCACTTCTTTTCACCTGACAATGAGGAGTTTCACCAGGGGGACATAACACATATTTCCCCCCAGTTCTCCCTCCCCCCCGAACAGGTGCCCTGACCAACCAGAGGAGGCACTAGTGCAGCGACCAGGACACATACCCACATCCGTTCTCCCACAAGCGGACATGGCCAGTTGTGTGTGTAGGGGCGCCTGATCAAGCTGGAGGTAACACGGGGATTCGAACCAAAGACCCCCATGTTGGTAGGCAACGGAATAGACCACTACAATACCCAGACGTCCTCTGAATTTTTATTCCCCTTTTGCAAATACTGTGGTAACAGAGCCATACCCCTCATGCGTAACCTTAGCTGGACCCTGACAGGTTTGCTGACGACCATCATTAGTACCCATGACGACCTGATCACAATATGGGGTTCCTCTGACTTAAGGTTTATAAATAGATAGATAGAGAGATAGATAGATAGAGAGAGAGAGAGAGAGAGAGAGAGAGAGAGAGAGAGAGAGAGAGAGAGAGAGAGAGAGAGAGAGAGAGAGAGAGAGTTGTAGTAATGGTGAAACTTCTCTCTCACTCACTCACACACACACACACAGGAAGGGGAGACACATGTACGGCTTTGAGAGATAGAGAAGAATGAGTGAGAGAAAGCAAGAGAGCAGCGAGAGGGAGAAGTGAGGGAGGACTGAGGGAGAGAGGGGTGAGAGTGGACTGAGGGGAGGGGAGAGAGAGGGGTGAGAGAGGACTGAGGGAGTGAGAGAGGACCGGGGGAGAGAGAGAGGGGTTAGAGAGGGCTGAGGGAGAGAGATGAGTGAGAGGACTGAGGGAGAGAGAGGGGTGAGAGAGGACTGAGGGAGTGAGAGGGCTGAGAGAGGGCTGAGGGAGTGAGAGAGGACCGGGGGAGAGAGAGAGGGGTTAGAGAGGGCTGAGGGAGAGAGATGAGTGAGAGGACCGAGGGAGAGAGAGGGGTGAGAGAGGACTGAGGGAGAGAGAAAGGGGTTAGAGAGGGGTGAGGGAGAGAGAAAGGGATTAGAGAGGGGTGAGACAGATGAGTGAGAGGACTGAGGGAGAGAGAGGGTGAGAGAGGACTGAGGGAGAGAGAGGGGTGAGAGAGGACTGAGGGAGAGAGAGGGGAGTGAGAGAGGACTGAGGGAGAGAGAGGGGAGTGAGGGAGAGAGAGGGGTGAGAGAGGACTGAGGGAGAGAGAGAGGGGTTAGAGAGGGCTGAGGGAGAGAGATGAGTGAGAGGACTGAGGGAGAGAGAGGGGTGAGAGAGGACTGAGGGAGTGAGAGGGCTGAGAGAGGGCTGAGGGAGTGAGAGAGGACCGAGGGAGAGAGAGAGGGGTTAGAAAGGACTGAGGGAGAGAGATGAATGAGAGGACTGAGGGAGAGAGAGGGGTGAGAGAGGACTGAGGGAGAGAGATAAGTGAGAGGACTGAGGGAGTGAGAGGGCTGAGAGAGGGCTGAGGGAATGAGAGAGGACCGAGGGAGAGAGAGAGGGGTTAGAGAGGACTGAGGGAGCGCGAGGGGTGAGAGGGCTGACGGAGAGAGAGGGGGTGAGAGAGGACTGAGGGAGAGAGAGGGGAGTGAGAGAGGACTGAGGGAGAGAGAGGGGTGAGAGAGGACTGAGGGAGAGAGAGGGGAGTGAGGGAGAGAGAGGGGTGAGAGAGGACTGAGGGAGAGAGAAAGGGGTTAGAGAGGGGTGAGGGAGAGAGAAAGGGATTAGAGAGGGGTGAGACAGATGAGTGAGAGGACTGAGGGAGAGAGAGGGGGTGAGAGAGGACTGAGGGAGAGAGAGGGGAGTGAGAGAGGACTGAGGGAGAGAGAGGGGTGAGAGAGGACTGAGGGAGAGAGAGATGAGTGAGAGGACTGAGGGAGAGGGGGTGAGAGAGAGGGGTGAGAGGGGAATGAGAAGAGACTGAGGGAAAGAGAGATGAGTGAGAGGACTGAGGGAGAGGGGGTGAGAGAGGGGAATGAGAGGGGACTGAGGGAGAGAGAGGACTGAGGGGGAGGGGGAGAGAGAGTGACTAAAATCAGTTCATTAATATATGTCTGTTTGTGTGTCTGTTTGTTTGCGACTGTCTTGTCTTGTTTGTATTGTTTGTTATGACATTAGGTGTTGTGTATCACATGTTATTAATACGTTGGCAACATGAGAATGCTGTCATGCCAATAAAGCACGTTTGAATTGAATTAAATTAAATTGAATTGAATTGAGTGGTGAGAGAGGACTGAGGGAGAAAGAGAGGGGTGAGAGAGAGGAGTGAGAGAAGACTGAGGGAGAGAGAGGACAGAGAAGACTGAGAGAGAGAGAGGAGTGAGAGAGGACTGAAGAAGAGAGAGAGGAGTGAGAGAGGACTGAGGGAGAGAGAGGACTGAGAGAAGACTGAGAGAGAGAGAGGAGTGAGAGAGGACTGAGGGAGAGAAAGAGGAGTGAGAGAAGACTGAGGGAGAGAGAGGACAGAGAAGACTGAGAGAGAGAGAGGAGTGAGAGAGGACTGAAGAAGAGAGAGAGGAGTGAGAGAGGACTGAGGGAGAGAGAGGAGTGAGAGGACTGAGGAGAGAGAGGACTGAGAGAAGACAGAGAGAGAGAGGAGTGAGAGAGGACTGAGGGAGAGAGAGGACAGAGAAAGAGGAGTGAGAGAAGACTGAGGGAGAGAAAGAGGAGTGAGAGAAGACTGAGAGAGAGAGAGGAGTGAGAGAGGACTGAAGAAGAGAGAGAGGAGTGAGAGAGGACTGAGGGAGGGAGAGAGGAGTGAGAGAAGACTGAGAGAGAGAGAGGAGTGAGAGAGGACTGAGAAGAGAGAGAGGAGTGAGAGAGGAGTGAGAGAGGACTGAAGAAGAGAGAGAGGAGTGAGAGAGGACTGAAGAAGAGAGAGAGGAGTGAGAGAGGACTGAGGGAGAGAGAGAGGAGTGAGAGAAGACTGAGGGAGAGAGAGAGGAGTGAGAGAGGACTGAAGAAGAGAGAGAGGAGTGAGAGAGGACTGAGGGAGAGAGAGGACTGAGAGAAGACTGAGAGAGAGAGAGGAGTGAGAGAGGAGTGAGGGAGAGAAAGAGGAGTGAGAGAAGACTGAGGGAGAGAGAGGACAGAGAAGACTGAGAGAGAGAGAGGAGTGAGAGAGGACTGAAGGAGAGAGAGGAGTGAGAGAAGACTGAGGGAGAGAGAGAGGAGTGAGAGAGGACTGAAGAAGAGAGAGAGGAGTGAGAGAGGACTGAGGGAGAGAGAGGACTGAGAGAAGACTGAGAGAGAGAGAGGAGTGAGAGAGGACTGAGGGAGAGAAAGAGGAGTGAGAGAAGACTGAGGGAGAGAGAGGACAGAGAAGACTGAGAGAGAGAGAGGAGTGAGAGAGGACTGAAGAAGAGAGAGGAGTGAGAGAGGACTGAGGGAGAGAGAGGAGTGAGAGAGGACTGAGGAGAGAGAGGACTGAGAGAAGACAGAGAGAGAGAGGAGTGAGAGAGGACTGAGGGAGAGAGAGGACAGAGAAAGAGGAGTGAGAGAAGACTGAGGGAGAGAAAGAGGAGTGAGAGAAGACTGAGAGAGAGAGAGGAGTGAGAGAGGACTGAAGAAGAGAGAGAGGAGTGAGAGAGGACTGAGGGAGAGAGAGAGGAGTGAGAGAAGACTGAGAGAGAGAGAGGAGTGAGAGAGGACTGAGAAGAGAGAGAGGAGTGAGAGAGGAGTGAGAGAGGACTGAAGAAGAGAGAGAGGAGTGAGAGAGGACTGAAGAAGAGAGAGAGGAGTGAGAGAGGACTGAGGGAGAGAGAGAGGAGTGAGAGAGGACTGAGGGAGAGAGAGAGGAGTGAGAAAAGACTGAAGAAGAGAGAGAGGAGTGAGAGAGGACAGAGTTGTAAACACTGTTTCATTGACACATTATTTATTCTCTCACGTTTTCCTTTCTTCCTTCTTGGTTTCCTTCACCACACAGTGATTTGGACGGGAAGAATGTACAGGGCTAGAGATGGAGCGAGAGCATACATGTATGTGTGTGTGTGTGTATGTGTTGTGTGTGTGTGTGTGTGTGTGTGTGTGTGTGTGTAGTCAGTTGGTATAAATTTCTAGAATTCCGGCGCCTTTTCTTCTTTTGTTTTCTTTACTGTCTTGCAGTGGGAGAATTCCCAGGGTTCTTACAGAGTCAAAGGTCACCTGGCATCGACCAATAGCAGCGGCCTGCTGCGTATTTGGTTCGGCCGTCTCCTCTCACAAAGTATCTGTCTCCCTCTCTTCCTGAAAAATGTTAGAAGCGTTTCTTTACGGTTGGAAGAGAGTGTGGATGTTGTGTTGTGTTGGTGGGAAGATGTTCAGCTGGAAGTCGTACACAACACACAACATTGTGATGCCGGTGTTGTTTTGTCGTTTCCTTTGAGAATTGATCAGTGAAAGCAGAAAAATATTTTGGACATTCAAAATGAAAGTATATGATAAACTTTTTTATTCACATCATTCAAATAGTTTATAAATGTATTAGATACATTTTATCACTTCATACATCGACTCATTAATCATTGATACATTTTATCTTGTCCCCACAATTTAACACACTGGTAGGGTTGATACATTTTATCTTGTCCCCACATTTTAACACACTGGTAGAACTGATAGATTTGATCTTGCCCCCAAACATTAACAGACTGGTGGGCTTGATACATTTTACCTCGTTCCCACACTTAAAAAGGCTGGTATGATTGATATATTTTATCTTGTCCCCACACTTTAAGAACCGGTAGAATTGATACATTTTATCTTGTCCCCACATTTTAACAGACTGGTAGAACTGATAGATTTGATCTTGTCCCCACACATTAACAGACTGGTGGGCTTGATACATTTTACCTCGTTCCCACACTTAAAAAGGCTGGTATGATTGATATATTTTATCTTGTCCCCACACTTTAAGAACTGGTAGAATTGATACATTTTATCTTGTCCCCACACTTTAACAGACTGGTAGAACGGATAGATTTTATCTTGTTCCTACACTTTAACAGACTGGTAGGGTGATACATTTTATCTTGTCCCCACGCTTTAACACACTGGTAGAATTGATACATTTTATCTTGTCCCCACAGTTTAACAGACTGGCAAGCTTGATACATTTTATCTTGTCCACACACTTTAACAGAATGATAGGATTGATACATTTTATCTTGTCTCCACACCTTAAAAGGATGGTATGATTGATAATTTTATCTTGTCCCCACACTTTAACAGACTGGTAGGGTTGATACATTTTATCTTGTCTCCACACCTTAAAAGGATGGTATGATTGATAATTTTATCTTGTCCCCACACTTTAACAGACTGGTAGGGTTGATACATTTTATCTTGTCCCCACACTTTAACAGACTGATAGGTTGATACATTTTTATCTTGTCCCAACACTTTAACAGACGGGTAGGGTTGATACATTTTATCTTGTCCCCACACTTTAACAGACTAATAGGTTGATACATTTTTTCTTGTCACCACACTTTAACACACTGGTAGGGTTGATACATTTTATCTTGTCCCCACACTTTAACAGACTGATAGGTTGATACATTTTTATCTTGTCCCAACACTTTCACAGACTGGTAGAACTGTTACATGTTATCTTGTCCCCACACTTTAACAGACTAATAGGTTGATACATTTTTTCTTGTCACCACACTTTAACACACTGGTAGGGTTGATACATTTTATCTTGTCCCCACACTTTAACAGACTGATAGGTTGATACATTTTTATCTTGTCCCAACACTTTCACAGACTGGTAGAACTGTTACATGTTATCTTGTCCCCACACTTTAACAGACTAATAGGTTGATACATTTTTTCTTGTCACCACACTTTAACACACTGGTAGGGTTGATACATTTTATCTTGTCCCCACACTTTAACAGACTGGCAGGCTTGATACATTTTATCTTGTCCACACACTTTAACAGACTGGTAGAATTGATACATTTTATCTTGTCCCCACACTTTAACACACTGGTAGAACTGATACATTTTATCTTGTCCCCACACTTTAATACACTGGTAGGCTTGATACATGTTATCTTGTCCTCACACTTTAACAGATTATTAGAACTGATACATTTTATCTTGTCCCCACACTGCAACACACTGGTAGAACTGATACATTTTATCTTTTCCCCACACTTTAAAAGACTGGTAGGTTGATACATTTTATCTTGTCACCACACTTTAACAGACTGGTAGAACTGATAGATTTGATCTTGTCCCCACACATTAACAGACTGGTGGGCTTGATACATTTTATCTTGTTCCCACACTTAAAAAGGCTGGTATGATTGATATATTTTATCTTGTCCCCACACTTTAAGAACTGGTAGAATTGATACATTTTATCTTGTCCCCACACTTTAACAGACTGGTAGAACGGATAGATTTTATCTTGTTCCTACACTTTAACAGACTGGTAGGGTGATACATTTTATCTTGTCACCACACTTTAACACACTGGTAGGGTTGATACATTTTATCTTGTCCCCACAATTGAACACACTGTTTGAACTGATACATTTTATCTTGTCCTCACACTTTAACACACTGGTTGAATTGATACATTTTATCTTGTCCCCACGCTTTAACACACTGGTAGAATTGATAGATTTTATCTTGTCCCCACACTTTAACAGACTGGCAAGCTTGATACATTTTATCTTGTCCACACACTTTAACAGAATGGTAGGATTGATACATTTTATCTTGTCTCCACACCTTAAAAGGATGGTATGATTGATATATTTTATCTTGTCCCCACACTTTAACAGACTGGTAGGGTTGATACATTTTATCTT
>NC_079226.1:3481286-3488786 GCF_029633865.1 Lampris incognitus
CGGGTCTCTCAGATTCTCTCCGGGTATCTCAGGGTCTCTCTGGGTATCTCAGTGTTTCTCCAGGTCTCCGGGTATCTCGGGGTTTCTCCGGGTCTCTCAGGGGCTCTCCGGGTATCTCAGGGTCTCTCCAGGTCTCCCCGGATATCTCAGGGTTTCTCCAGGTATCTCAGGGTCTCTCCGGGTATCTCAGGGTCTCCCCGGGTATCTCAGGGTTTCTCCAGGCCTCTCCGGGTCTCTCGGGGTCGCGGGGATGCTGGAGTCTGACCCAGCAGTCAGTGGGCGGCAGGCGGGGAGACAGTATAAGTAGTATTGTAGTATTAACAGTATTAGTAGTAGTAGAAATGGTATCCACAGCAGAGTGATGAGAAAGAACAGAGGAGACATGAAGAAGAGGAGGAGGAGTGGAGACATTTGGAAGAATGGAGGGATAAGAGAGAAGAGGAGCAGGAGTTAAGATGACAGACAGGATGGAGAGAAGGGAGGGGGGCCTGTGATGAAGAGGAGGGGTGATAAAGGGACACCCTTATCTCTTTGGTATCGACGTTTGGTTGGTGCGACAGGCGGTTCCGGTTCCTCCGCCCGCAACAAACTGGGCTGATGAGACGAATGTGAGGGGAAGTGAAAAGTGCATTAAATGTTTTTCATGTGTGAGTGCGTTTCTGCTGACATTTCAGCTCTGTGCTCATTAATATGGAGACCGAATTAAACTGACGACTGCTTGTTGATTTTCTCCTCCTTCCTCTCCTCCCTTCCCCCCCGTTTGTTTTATCAAGCGTTTATCCTTCTCTCTCTCTCTCTCTCTCTCTCTCTCTCTCTCTCTCTCTCTCTCTCTCTCTCTCTCTCTCTCTCTCTCTGTCTGTTTCACTATCTCTTATCTATCTATCTATCTGTCTATCTATCTGTCTGTCTGTCTATGTATCTATCTATCTGTCTGTCTGTCTATCTGTCTGTCCGTCTATCTATCTATCTATCTATCTATCTATCTATCTATCTATCTATCTATCTATCTATCTATCTATCTATCTATCTATCTATCTATCTATCTATCTATCTATCTATCTATCTGTCTGTCTGTCTGTCTGTCTGTCTGTATGTATGTATCTGTCTGTCTGTCTATCTGCCGGTCTGTATGTCTGTCTGTATGTATGTATGTATCTGTCTGTCTGTCTGTCTGTCTATCTGCCGGTCTGTCTGTCTATCTGCCGGTCTGTCTGTCTGTCTGTCTGCCGGTCTGTCTGTCTGTCTGTCTGTCTGTCTGTCTGTCTGTCTGTCTGTCTGTATGTATGTATCTATCTGTCTGTCTGTCTGTCTGTCTATCTGCCGGTCTGTCTGTCTGTCTGTCTGTCTGTCTGTCTGTCTGTCTGTCTGTCTGTCTGTCTGTCTATCTGCCGGTCTGTCTGTCTGTCTGTCTGTCTGTCTGTCTGTCTGTCTGTCTATCTGCCGGTCTGTCTGTCTGCCTGCCGGTCTGTCTGTCTGTCTGTCTGCCGGTCTGTCTGTCTGTCTGTCTGTCTGTCTGTCTGTCTGTCTGTCTGTCTGCCTGCCGGTCTGTCTGTCTGTCTATCTATCTATCCCCATCTCTCTCTCAACACTTTTTGGGAACCTTTTTTCTCGTCCTCTCCAACACGGCACGGCACTCATTAAAAACTCACAAATCAGTAGAAACTGTAGGTGGTGATTTTACTTACTGCCCCTCAAGATAAGTGTGCTGGTTAAATGTGTATTTTTACTCTACTTTTTACTGTTTATCTTTTTCACATTTGTTCCATGTAAATATTAGTGATGTCAAAATTAATGCGTTAGTTGGATTTGGGAGAAGAAGAAGTAACGCCATGAAGGCAGGCAGCTGTGTGTTGTTTACCAGGCCGTGGCGGCTGCAGGAGGCTCTTCCACAGGCATGTCGGGGGATTTGGCTTTTCCTCTCCCTCCTGCTTGTCGGCACGTGGACAGCCGTCCGTCCTCCTCTGCTCCTCGCTGGACGGTTAGCGGGCCGGGCCTCCGTCTCCACTGTCTCACAGCAGCAGCTCCGTGTGTTGCCAGGCCTCGTCTCCTCGTGGAGAACGTCTCACCTTCTGCCGCGCTGAGCCTCTGTGATGAACACGCTATGAAGACTTAATAAACACGCTATGAAGGCAATAAAGACGTAATGAAGGCGTACTGATCACGTAACGAACACGTAATGAACATGATGTAATGAACACGTCATAATGAACATGTATTGAAGACATAATGAAGACGTATCGACGACGTAATGAAGACGTATTGACAACGTAATGAAGACGTATCGACCACGTATTGACGACATAATGAAGACGTAATGAAGCCGTATTGACGACATAATGAAGACGTAATGAACATGTATTGAAGACATAATGAACACGTATATAAGACGTAATGAAGACAATAAAGACGTAATGGAGATGTAATGAAGGTGTAATGAAAATGTATTGACGACATAATGAAGACATAATGAAGATGTATTGAAGACGTAATGAAGATGTATTGACGACATAATGAAGACATAATGAAGATGTATTGACGACATAATGAAGACATAATGAAGACGTATTGAAGACGTAATGAAGACAATGAAGACATATTGACGACGTAATGAAGACATAATGAAGATGTGTTGACGACATAATGAAGACTTATTGACGACGTAATGAAGACATATTGATGACATAATGAAGACATAATGAAGACGTATTGACGACATAATGAAGACGTATTGAAGACATAATGAAGACGTATTGACGACGTAATGAAGATGTATTGATGACATAATGAAGATGTATTCATGACATAATGAAGACATAATGACGACGTAATGAAGACATAATGAAGACGTATTGACGACGTAATGAAGACATAATGAAGATGTGTTGACGACATAATGAAGACTTATTGACGACGTAATGAAGACATATTGATGACGTAATGAAGACATAATGAAGACGTATTGACGACATAATGAAGACGTATTGAAGACATAATGAAGACGTATTGACGACATAATGAAGACATAATGAAGACGTATTGACGACGTAATGAAGATGTATTGACGACATAATGAAGACATAATGACGACGTAATGAAGACATAATGAAGACGTATTGACGACGTAATGAAGACATAATGAAGACGTATTGACGACGTAATGAAGACAGTGAAGAATGAACACAAAGAAGACATTCCTGACCGCCCGACTAAAGGGGGCCAGTGAGTCTTTAGTAGGTTACAGTAGCCACCCTCTCCCGGAAGCGCGTCCTCGTGCTTCGTTATTCTCGCGCTCCTAAAAGACTCATGAGGATCTGCACCCTTCCGGATCCCTCTGCTGCCACCAGTGTAACCCAGCATATTTCCACCTGCTGCGGGATCCGATTCGGGGTTGTACTGCACCGCAAGGCGCCATGGCTAACCGCTGGACTTAGGGGGCCGCCCCCTGGTGACCAGCCAGGGAGTCTTTTCCTAGGTTACAAAGACATAATGAAGACGCAATGAACAAGTACTGGACGTGTAATGAAGACGTAACAAACATGTAATGAAGACATAATGAAGACGTAACAAACATGTAATTAAGACCTATTGACGTAATGAACATGTAACGATCACTATGTAATGAACATGTAATGAAGACATAATGAAGACGTAATGAACGCGTAATGAACGCGTAATGAACGCATAATAAACACAATGAACATGTAACAAACATGTAATGAAGACATAATGAAGACGTAATGAACGCGTAATGAATGCGTAATGAACGCGTAATGAACACAATGAACATGTAACAGACATGTAATGAACACAATGAAGACGTAATGAGCGCATAATGAACATGTAATGAACAAAACAAACACGTAACGAACACAATGAACATGTAATGAACACGTAACAAACACGTAATGAACACGATGTAATGAACGTCGTGAATTCATGACACTTTAAATTCAACTGGACTTGAACATGGAACTCATGTGTGTTGTTAATGATCATTTATAGTAGTGCCTACGGGACATTGTAAGCTGATATCTACTCGATGGTTTGGCGTTTCAGCTGCCCTTCAACATCCAGGCCGGCTTCGGTTCTTCGTTATGTTGGTGCGGGTCAGAAATGTGCCTTTCAAGCTGACTTGGTGGTTTGATTGGAAATCTGTAGCTCACAGGAGAGAAGTTGTTACAGTTCTGAAGATGCTATAGTATTTATACATTTCCAGATACTTCTTTGTGTTGATTCTGCATTCATTCTGTGATTTGGAATTGAAATATCCATCATGACAAGCTTCAGTCTTAAGAAGGAAAATGTCATGCCACAGCAAATTGTGTGATTAATTAGTTTTTATTTTTATTTTTATTGATCGACAGCCCTCTTGTGTGTGTGTGTGTGTGTGTGTGTGTGTGTGTGTGTGTGTGTGTATTGGTCTTCTTCAGCAGTCCATGGAAACGATGACGACTGTGATGCAGTTTAAGCTCGGCAGCAGGCCTGTGGGCCATCAGGCAGCATTAGAGCGACAACATCGTCCATATTTGTCCCAGACGAATGTTGTTTGAGTTGGTCTGTGATGTCTTGCATGGTGGGCCTTGTCACGGGCTTCTTGTCTCTTTTGTTCAACAGCTGTTCTGGATTGCCTTACTGTGGAGCGCCACCTCTGTCTGTCCAGGGCCACTGTCTCCCAGCTGGAGTCATCTGTGCCGCAGATCTTCATGTGGCGCTTGAGCACATCTTTGAAGCCTAGCTTCTGGCCTCCCTGCCTCCTTTTCCCCTGGCCCTGCTCCCCGTAGAAAACCTCTTTTGGTAGGCGGTTGTCTGGCGTTCTTCTCACATGGCCGACCCATCTGAGCCGGGAGGCTGTTGTTAGGGCTTCAACACCGACGGTACCAGCACGGCTCAATACTTCCACGATGGGCACCTTGTCTCCCCATCTGATCCGCAGCAGCTTCTGCAGATGACGAAGCTGTGTGCTGGTGAGCTTCCGGGCGGGCTTGTAATACATACATACATACATATATATATATATATATATATGTATGTATACGTAGCCCATTTCTCATCAGGTTACCCTGGTTCCCCAACACCTGACCTTGTTAAAATAGGTGACGTCTGAGCCGGTAGGACCGTATTCATGTTACTCATATCCGAGGTAGCTGGCTTGTATGGAGACTTGTCCCAACCAGGGTTTGAACCCCCGATCTCCAACATGGAAAGCCGACTTCTCATCAACTGAGCCGTTCAGCTGCTTTGGTGTCTGTCCAGAACAGTGCAGTCATCAGAACAGCTAAGATACTGCACAGAACCCTCAACTCCCGGGCCTCTGGTAGAGGACCCGAGCTTGAGGAAGACGCACACCACCTGAATCAGGGTGAGATAGAGAGAGTGAGACAGACAGACAGACAGAGAGACAGACAGACAGAGAGAGACAAACAGAGAGCATGCTGTCTATATACTTTGTGTCTGTTGTGCAAAGCGGACACATATTATTCGTCATATTGATTCCAGTACTTGTGCTGCAGTCATATGGAGTGTGACAGACAGTCATATGGAGTGTGACAGACAGTCACCTGGAGTGTGACAGACAGTCACCTGGAGTGTGACAGACAGCACACTGGTCATTACTTTTGACGAGAGCAGGACGCTGGAATCGGAAGACAATGGCAGTTGAAATATTTTAACTTTCTGCGGTCCTCCGCACTGGAATGTCCAACCAGATGCTTTGTAGCACATCACGAGACAGACGATGGCTGATTTGGACAATGTAACTTATATGTATATGAGTTGACAGAATTCATGTCTATAATTAAATAAAACACAGTTTAGTACGGCCGAGTCACCTGACCTACATGTCTTTGGACTGTGGGAGGAAACCAGAGCCCCCGGAGGAAACCCACACAGACACGGGGAGAACATGCAAACTCCACACAGAGGACGACCCGGGACGACCCCCAAGGTCGGACTACCCCGGGGCAGAGAGAGAGAGAGAGATATGGCCTAGCGGCCTGTCCAGGGTGTCTCCCCGCCTGCCGCCCAGTGACTGCTGGGACAGGCTCCAGCGACCCTGCTTGAGATAAGCAGCTTGGATAATGATGGATGGACACACAAAACACGTGTGTACAATTTAATTTGTTTTTTCTGCAAACAATACAACGTCACCATAGAACCCATGTCGTTTGTTTCTTTTTGTTTTTACCTTCCTGCCGTTCTGCCGCACAGTTTGTAGTTTTTGCATGTCTGTTTGACCAGCTGCTGTTTACGGTCTGCTGGATCGCCGTTTGAATGCAGCATTATTCACATTCTTTCCTACAATTTCTGCCGTGTAACTTGTCCCGCAGCTCTGAGGAGACCGCTGCATCCTGTACACCGAAGCTTGTGGTTCAGTTGGAAATAGTGGGCAGGAACTTTTCTTAGCAAATCAAGAAACCATGGTGAGAAAAATGGCAACAAACTGGTCCAGGTTTTTCAATGGAAACTCTTGAATTTCTGGAATACAGAACTGACGTGAATGAATGAGATGAAACTGAAACAAAATGAATGTGATGAAACTGAAACAAAGTGAATGAGATGGAAAAAAATGAACGAGATGAAACAAACAAAATGAATATGATGAAACTGAAACAAAATGAATGAGATGAAATTGAAACAGAATGAATGAGATGAAACTGAAACAAAATGGATGAGATGAAACTGAAACAGAATGAGTGAGATGAAACTGAAACAAAATGAATGGGATGAAACTGGAACAGAATGAATGAGATGGAACTGAAGCAGAATGAATGAGATGAAACTGGAACAGAATGAATGAGATGGAACTGAAGCAGAATGAATGAGATGAAACTGGAACAGAATGAATGAGATGAAACTGAAACAGAATGAATGAGATGGAACTGAAGCAGAATGAATGAGATGAAACTGAAACAGAATGAATGAGATGGAACTGAAACAGAATGAATGAGATGGAACTGAAGCAGAATGAATGAGATGAAACTGGAACAGAATGAATGAGATGAAACTGAAACAGAATGAATGAGATGGAACTGAAGCAGAATGAATGAGATGAAACTGAAACAGAATGAATGAGATGAAACTGGAACAGAATGAATGAGATGAAACTGGAACAGAATGAATGAGATGAAACTGAAACAGAATGAATGAGATGGAACTGAAGCAGAATGAATGAGATGAAACTGAAACAGAATGAATGAGATGAAACTGGAACAGAATGAATGAGATGAAACTGGAACAGAATGAATGAGATGAAACTGAAACAGAATGAATGAGATGAAACTGGAACAGAATGAATGAGATGAAACTGAAACAGAATGAATGAGATGAAACTGGAACAGAATGAATGAGATGAAACTGGAACTGAATGAGTGAGATGAAACTGGAACAGAATGAGTGAGATGAAACTGAAACAGAATGAATGAGATGAAACTGGAACTGAATGAGTGAGATGAAACTGGAACAGAATGAATGAGATGAAACTGGAACTGAATGAGTGAGATG
>NC_079226.1:3493786-3496286 GCF_029633865.1 Lampris incognitus
GGAGTTGTCTTTGATGCAGTGGAGGAGGTTCAGTCTCCTTGGTTGGGCCGAGTCACTGAGGAGAAGTCCTACAACGCTGCCGGAGGACTTCGACCAGAAAATACACACCCTGAACCAGAGATGGACACAACTAGAGGTAACACACGCACACTCACTCACTACTAGAGGCAACAAAAACACCAAGGTCTCCTAATAAGAAGACCTTATCAGTCATTGGGGAGGTGCTTTATCCAGGGGAGGTTGACTTGAGATCAGGCTGTTTCTAATGCAGCGCCACTCTGACCAGTACAGCCCCAGTCCTCTGCTGGTGGGCAGTGAGCTGCCCCTTGGAATGATGGGTACGACTTAAAGGCACAACAATATTTTGGCTTTTCTGAAACAAATGACTTGTCTATATGCTGACATGACTCGTCTATATATCTAAACGGCTTTGTTCAATACAACATCTCACTAAAACAACCTTAAAGATACTACAACCTAGGTTAAGTCCGGAATACCGACTGGATGGCGGCAAACCTCCGAAAATGTAAATCTAACCCGGCGAGGCCTGCAACCCCTTCGACGCAGCCAACATCGAGCCGAGCCCACCTGGGCTGAAGCGATCGAGTCAGATATCCCATCATCCCTGAGGGAAGACATATCTACAATAACCAGGGGAGAACTGAAGACTGCGTTAGCTGAAGACTTCCATGCCCTGAGAAGTGAACTGCAAGCCGTAAGACCAGAATTCACTAATAACACAATCACAATCTGGTCTGAAATGGATCTTATGAAGGCGGACTTCAGGACATGGCGGGACGACGAGCGACATGGTCTGACGAAGCGGCTTCGCTACACACTGCTGTAAGCTGCCTTCAAAGCCAAGTTGGAAACCTTAAGAAAAGAATGAAGACTCGGAGGGCAGAAGGAGCAGGGGGGTGTACGGATAGTTGGTGACGAAGAACAACCAGGGTCGAGTTCAAGACTCGGAGGGCAGAAGGAGCAGGGGGGTGTACGGATAGTTGGTGACGAAGAACAACCAGGGTCGAGTTCAAGACTCGGAGGGCAGAAGGAGCAGGGGGGTGTACGGATAGTTGGTGACGAAGAACAACCAGGGTCGAGTTCAAGACTCGGAGGGCAGAAGGAGCAGGGCGGTGTACGGATAGTTGGTGACGAAGAACAACCAGGGTCGAGTTCAAGACTCGGAGGGCAGAAGGAGCAGGGGGGTGTACGGATAGTTGGTGACGAAGAACAACCAGGGTCGAGTTCAAGACTCGGAGGGCAGAAGGAGCAGGGGGGTGTACGGATAGTTGGTGACGAAGAACAACCAGGGTCGAGTTCAAGACTCGGAGGGCAGAAGGAGCAGGGGGGTGTACGGATAGTTGGTGACGAAGAACAACCAGGGTCGAGTTCAAGACTCAGAGGGCAGAAGGAGCAGGGGGGTGTACGGATAGTTGGTGACGAAGAACAACCAGGGTCGAGTTCAAGACTCGGAGGGCAGAAGGAGCAGGGGGGTGTACGGATAGTTGGTGACGAAGAACAACCAGGGTCGAGTTCAAGACTCGGAGGGCAGAAGGAGCAGGGGGGTGTACGGATAGTTGGTGACGAAGAACAACCAGGGTCGAGTTCAAGACTCGGAGGGCAGAAGGAGCAGGGGGGTGTACGGATAGTTGGTGACGAAGAACAACCAGGGTCGAGTTCAAGACTCGGAGGGCAGAAGGAGCAGGGGGGTGTACGGATAGTTGGCGACGAAGAACAACCAGGGTCGAGTTCTCCCGCGGCTGTTTCCAAACTTCTTAAAGAAGCACTGCAGATGGACCGAGACACAAACTTCGATGGATCACACCGTAGCGCTACCCAGTGGAAACCAGGGGACACACCGCGGGTTATGGTTGCCAAATTACACTACGATGGGGACGCTGCGGAGCTGCCGAGACCAGCCCGGGACAGAGCTCCACTCAGTATTGTCATATGATTAATGTACGTCGCAACACCGCTCGTCCTTTTCATGATATGAGTAACCAGTATGATGATATGACTCGCCAGTATGATGATATGACTCGCCAGTATGATGATATGACTCGCCAGTATGATGATATGACTCGCCAGTATGATGATATGAGTAGTCAGTATGATGATATGACTCGCCAGTATGATGATATGACTCGCCAGTATGATGATATGACTCGCCAGTATGATGATGTGACTCGCCAGTATGATGATATTACTCGCCAGTATGGTGATATGAGAAGCCAGTATGATGATATGAGAAGCCAATATGATGATACGAGTAGCCAGTATGATGATACGAGTAGCCAGTATGATATGACTCACCAGTATGATGATGTGACTCGCCAGTATGATGATATTACTCGCCAGTATGATGATATGAGTAGCCAGTATCGTCATTTGACTAGCCAGTGTGATGATATGAGAAGCCAGTATGATGATATGAGAAGCCAATATGATGATATGACTCGCCAGTATGATGACATGAGTAGCCAGTATGATGATATGACTC
>NC_079226.1:3501286-3518786 GCF_029633865.1 Lampris incognitus
GGGGTGATGAGTAACAGCAGAAGAAGAAGAGGTTGTACTGGTCAGAGGGGTGATGAGTAACAGCAGTAGAAGTAGAGGTTGTACTGGTCAGAGGGGTGATGAGTAACAGCAGTAGAAGTAGAGGTTGTACTGGTCAGAGGGATGATGAGTAACAGCAGTAGAAGTAGAGGTTGTACTGGTCAGAGGGGTGATGAGTAACAGCAGTAGAAGAGGAGGTTGTGCTGGTCAGAGGGGTGATGAGTAACAGCAGTAGAAGAAGAGGTACTGGTCAGAGGGGTGATGAGTAACAGCAGTAGAAGTAGAGGTTGTACTGGTTAGAGGGGTGATGAGTAACAGCAGTAGAAGAAGAAGGTGTACTGGTTACTGGGATGATGAGTAACAGCAGAAGAAGAAGAGGTACTGGTCAGAGGGGTGATGAGTAACCGCAGAAGAAGAAGAGGTTGTACTGGATAGAGGGGTGATGAGTAACAACAGTAGAAGAAGAAGGTGTACTGGTCAGAGGGGTGATTAGTAACAGCAGAAGAAGAAGAGATTGCACTGGTCAGTGGGGTGATGAGTAACAGCAGTAGAAGAAGAGGTTGTACTGGTCAGAGGGGTGATGAGTAACAACAGTAGAAGAAGAGGTTGTACTGGTCAGAGGGGTGATGAGTAACAGCAGTAGAAGAAGAGGTTGTACTGGTCAGAGGGGTGATGAGTAACAACAGTAGAAGAAGAGGTTGTACTGGTCAGAGGGGTGATTAGTAACAGCAGTAGAAGAAGAGGTTGTACTGGTCAGAGGGGTGATGAGTAACAACAGTAGAAGAAGAGGTTGTACTGGTCAGAGGGGTGATGAGTAACAGCAGTAGAAGAAGAGGTTGTACTGGTCAGTGGGGTGATGAGTAACAGCAGTAGAAGAAGAGGTTGTACTGGTCAGAGGGGTGATGAGTAACAGCAGTAGAAGAAGAGGTTGTACTGGTCAGAGGGGTGATGAGTAACAGCAGTAGAAGAAGAGGTTGTACTGGTCAGAGGGGTGATGAGTAACAGCAGTAGAAGAAGAGGGTGTACTGCTCAGGTGTGGATGTGGAGCATGGTGGAGCTGGAAATAGGCTGGGGCTCATTCAGTCTACCCAGGATAAATAACGGTTAAAGAGGACAGGTAACAGAGGAAGAGAGGGTGGGAGGGAGGGAGGGAGGGAGATAAACAACAGAACATAGAGAGGTGTTTGTTTTCCTCCTCCACCAGGTTCATTTAAACCTTGAAACAATCAATCCATCCTTTGTTCACCACCGCTCTAAAACACAGAGACCTTTAGCTCCCTCTTAGCCCTGCTCACACACACACACACACACACACACACACACACACACACACACACACACACACACACACGATAACACACACTGGTGTGAGAGGAGGAGAGGAAGATGGTAACGGAGTTTTTGTAGAGTTTTTTTAGATGGTCTGAGAGCAAAACAAAACAGGACCTGATTCAGTTCAGCGTTTGTTGTTCTCACGTGACCTGAACAAAGCTTTCTGTTGTAAATCCACAGCTTGTTCACATCCAGTTGTTGTGTACAGTAAATGACACAGAACTGAGCTCCATCTCACTGTCTGTCACAGTCATGTCTGTACACTCGTCACTGCTTCATAATCCCCCCACTGTTCTCCCCACAAAGCCAGCGGCCACCACACTGGTCAGAGGTCCAGTTACTGCTCCTCTTCACTGTTACTGCTCCTCTTCACTGTTACTGCTCCTCTACACTGTTACTGCTTACACTGTTACTGCTCCTCTTCACTGTTACTGCTCCTCTACACTGTTACTGCTCCTCTACACTGTTACTGCTCCTCTACACTGTTACTGCTCCTCTTCACTGTTACTGCTCCTCTACACTGTTACTGCGCCTCTACACTGTTAGTGCTCCTCTTCACTGTTACTGCTACTCTAGACTGTTACTGCTCCTCTTCACTGTTACTGCTACTCTAGACTGTTACTGCTCCTCTACACTGTTACTGCTCCTCTACACTGTTACTGCTCCTCTTCACTGTTACTGCTCCTCTACACTGTTACTGCGCCTCTACACTGTTACTGCTCCTCTTCACTGTTACTGCTACTCTAGACTGTTACTGCTCCTCTTCACTGTTACTGCTACTCTAGACTGTTACTGCTCCTCTACACTGTTACTGCTCCTCTACACTGTTACTGCTCCTCTTCACTGTTACTGCACCTCTACACTGTTACTGCTCCTCTAGACTGTTACTGCTACTCTAGACTGTTACTGCTCCTCTACACTATTACTACTCCTCTTCACTGTTAATGCTCCTCTAGACTGTTACTGCTACTCTAGACTGTTACTGCTCCTCTAGACTGTTACTGCTCCTCTACACTATTACTACTCCTCTTCACTGTTACTGCTACTCTAGACTGTTACTGCTCCTCTAGACTGTTACTGCTACTCTAGACTGTTACTGCTCCTCTACACTATTACTACTCCTCTTCACTGTTACTGCTACTCTAGACTGTTACTGCTCCTCTACACTGTTACTGCACCTCTTCACTGTTACTGCTCCTCTTCACTGTTACCAGACCTATTCACTGTTACTGCTCCTCTTCACTGTTACTGCTCCTCTACACTGTTACTACTCCTCTTCACTGTTACTGCTTCTCTACATTGTTACTGCTCCTCTTCACTGTTACTGCTCCTCTTCACTGTTACTACTCCTCTACACTGTTACTACTCCTCTTCACTGTTACTGCTTCTCTACATTTTTACTGCTCCTCTTCACTGTTACTGCTCCTCTTCACTGTTACTACTCCTCTACACTGTTACTACTCCTCTTCACTGTTACTACTCCTCTACACTGTTACTGCTCCTCTTCACTGTTACTGGTCCTCTTCACTGTTACTGCTCCTCTACACTGTTACTGCTCCTCTTCACTGTTACTACTCCTCTTCACTGTTACTGCTCCTCTACACTGTTACCGCTCCTCTTCACTGTTACTACTCCTCTACACTGTTACCGCTCCACTTCACTGTTACTACTCCTCTTCACTGTTACTGCTCCTCCTCACTGTTACTGCTCCTCTACACTGTTACTGCTCCTCTACACTGTTACTGCTCCTCTTCACTGTTATTGCTCCTCTTCACTGTTACTACTCCTCTTCACTGTTACTACTCCTCTTCACTGTTACTGCTCCTCTACACTGTTACTGCTCCTCTTCACTGTTACTGCTCCTCTACACTATTACTGCTCCTCTTCACTGTTACTGCTCCTCTACACTGTTACTGCTCCTCTTCACTGTTACTGCTCCTCTACACTGTTACTGCTCCTCTACACTGTTACCGCTCCTCTTCACTGTTACCGCTCCTCTTCACTGTTACCACTCCTCTTCACTGTTACCGCTCCTCTTCACTGTTACCGCTCCTCTTCACTGTTACCGCTCCTCTTCACTGTTACTGCTCCTCTTCACTGTTACCGCTCCTCTTCACTGTTACTGCTCCTCTACACTGTTACTGCTCCTCTTCACTGTTACTGCTCCTCTACACTGTTACTGCTCCTCTACACTGTTACCGCTCCTCTTCACTGTTACCGCTCCTCTTCACTGTTACTACTCCTCTTCACTGTTACCGCTCCTCTTCACTGTTACCGCTGCTCTTCACTGTTACTGCTCCTCTTCACTGTTACCGCTGCTCTTCACTGTTACTGCTCCTCTTCACTGTTACCGCTGCTCTTCACTGTTACTGCTCCTCTTCACTGTTACCGCTGCTCTTCACTGTTACTGCTCCTCTTCACTGTTACTCCTCTTCATTGTTACCGCTCCTCTTCACTGTTACCGCTCCTCTTCACTGTTACTACTCCTCTTCACTGTTACTGCTCCTCTTCACTGTTACCGCTCCTCTTCACTGTTACAGCTCCTCTTCACTGTTACCGCTGCTCTTCACTGTTACTGCTCCTCTTCACTGTTACTCCTCTTCATTGTTACCGCTCCTCTTCACTGTTACCGCTCCTCTTCACTGTTACTACTCCTCTTCACTGTTACTGCTCCTCTTCACTGTTACCGCTCCTCTTCACTGTTACAGCTCCTCTTCACTGTTACCGCTCCTCTTCACTGTTACTCCTCCTCTTCACTGTTACTCCTCCTCTTCACTGTTACTGGTCCCTTCCTGCTGCTGGTGTACCTGCTCTGATGTCCACACTTCAACCACACACACCACCACCACGGAGCCACACACACACACACACACACACACACACACACACACACACACACACACACCACCACCACCATGGAGCCACACACACACACACACACACACACACACACACACACACACACACCACCACCATGGAGCCACACACACACACACACACACACACACACACACACACACACACACACACCACCACCATGGAGCGACACACACACCACACCACTACCTCAGACACACACACACACACACACACACACACACCACACCACTACCTCAGACACACACACACACACACACCACCACCACCACCACCACCATGGAGCGACACACACACCACACCACTACCTCAGACACACACACACACACACACACACACACACCACCACCACCATGGAGCGACACACACACCACACCACTACCTCAGACACACACACACACACACACACACACACACACCACCACCACCATGGAGCGACACACACACCACACCACTACCTCAGACACACACACACACACACACACACACACACACACACACACACACACACACCACCACCACCACCACCATGGAGCGACACACACACCACACCACTACCTCAGACACACACACACACACACACACACACACACACACACACACACACACACCACCACCACCACCATGGAGCGACACACACACCACACCACTACCTCAGACACACACACACACACACACACACACACACACACACACCACCACCACCATGGAGCGACACACACACCACACCACTACCTCAGACACACACACACACACACACACACACACACACACACACACACACACACACACACACACCACCACCACCACCACCATGGAGCGACACACACACCACACCACTACCACAGAGACACAAACGCACGCACACACACAAACACACACACACACACACACACACACACACACACACACACACACACACACACACACACACACACACACACACACACACACACACATGCACCTCTAATTCCAGGTGGTGAATAGTCTTTCGGTGGCTTACTGTGTGATCAACAGGGGTTTGAAAATTAAACTGCAGAGCTTATTACACACACAGACACACTCACACTCACACACACACCCACACACACACAGACACACTCACACACACACTCACACACACACAGACACACTCATACTCGCACACACAGACACTCACACCCCCACGATGAAAGACAAACACTTCTCTATTATTTGTATTTGAAGCAATGGTTGTTTCTGGGTGCTTTGATTGTGTTGGGCCTGCAGTGTGTGTGTTGTGTTGTGTTGTTGTGTTTGTGTTGTGTTGTGTTGGTGTGAATGTCGACTCCCCGGGTGGCAGCTTCTCATTCTCTGCACCTGGAGGAGAACAAACCGCCTCTTGACGCCGCTGTCGTTCTGCAGCGTCGGCCTCGTTAACACAGTCACAGCAATTACGATGAAACCAGAACAAGATCAGCACCACCGCGGTGGGCGAGTTAAGAAGACCGACCCAAACCCCCGTGACCACGAAGACCTGGACCCGCCACTCAACACCTGGGCCGACCGACCCTAACCCCCGTCACCACGAAGACCTGGACCCGCCACTCAACACCTGGGCTGACCGACCCTAACCCCCGTGACCACGAAGACCTGGACCCACCACTCAACACCTGGGCCGACCGACCCTAACCCCCGTGACCACGAAGACCTGGACCCGCCACACAACACCTGGGCTGACCGACCCTAACCCCCGTGACCACGAAGACCTGGACCCGCCACACCACACCTGGGCTGACCGACCCTAACCCCCGTGACCACGAAGACCTGGACCCGCCACACAACACCTGGGCCGACCGACCCTAACCCCCGTGACCACGAAGACCTGGACCCGCCACACAACACCTGGGCCGACCGACCCTAACCCCCGTGACCACGAAGACCTGGACCCGCCACACAACACCTGGGCCTCAGCAGCTGACAAGCCCGGTGTTCCCCTCTTACATGAGCTGGAAAGCGTTTTCTTTAGAAGTTGTCACTAAAGTTGGGTTTATACTGTAGCGAATTCGGGGGGCAGTCCGGGAACCGCCGCAGCCGGGTCGCCCACACCACGGGCGACAACATTAACCGGTCCACTAAAGGGTCCGACCCGTTAGCCAAGGACTAGTGAGTCTATTTATCCGTGCACGTTACAATATTTATAAATTTCACAATTCATAGTTTTGTGCTCAGGCATCGATCAGGACAGCCGCTTCCTCTCACTCGTTTTAAATATCTCTTCTATCTTGCCCCCCCTCCCCCTTTTTTCTCCCCAATTGCACCCGGCTAATTACCCCACTCTTCCGAGCCGTCCCGGTCGCTGCTCCACCCCCTCTGCCGGTCCGGGGAGGCTGCAGACTACCACATGCCTCCTCCCATACATGTGGAGTCACCAGCCGCTTCTTATCACCTGACAGTGAGGAGTTTCACCAGGGGGACGTAGCGTGTGGGAGGGTCACGCTATTCCCCCCAGTTCCCCCTCCCCTCTGAACAGGCGTCCCCAATGGACCAGAGGAGGCGCTAGTGCAGCGACCAGGACACATACCCACACCCGGCTTCCCACCCTCAGACACGGCCAGTTGTGTCTGTGGGGACGCCTGACCAAGCCGGAGGTAACACACGAGGATTCGATCCAGCGATCCCCGTGTTGGTAGGCAACGGAACAGACCGCCACGCCCCCCGGAGGCCCCCTTTGTCCTTACTGCTAGCTAAGTAACTAGTTGGGGTTTTCTCATTGGGCCCTTCTGTAAGCACGCGGTCGGAGGAGTCCGTCTGGTGGTTGGAACACTTGCCGAGCGTCGTGTCGACAGTGCTCAACAGCACTGCGGCGCCATTGTTTACAGCAGAGCTCAGCTGTCGGCGCTTCGACTGGCTAGCTTTACGGACCAAACTCACCAAATCCCAGAGGAGCTGAAGAGGACGGTGAGGAGACCTTTCCGGGGACGACGGGGTAAAGGATATAAATCAAGAAAGCGGAAGGCCAATGCACGGAGAGAGAGAAGGAGATATAAACCCTGTGTCCCCTCTGTCGTCATGGGCAACGTCAGCTCGCTAGCTACAAGATGGACGAGCTAGCGGCGCTAGTCAGGAATCAGAGAGAGTTTGGTGAATGTCGCCTCGTGTGTTTCACTGAAACATGGCTGCACCAGGACGTCCCCGACCACAGTGTTTCCATCGATGGCTTTCAGACTGTTCAGGAAGTGGTAAGAGCAAGGGTGGAGGAGTTGTTATTGTCGTTAACATTGAACTGTTATCCGTGGGACTCAGGCCACAGTATACCCCGCCAACCCGAGGGCTGCATGTGACGTCATTCATACCGCCATAGCTCAGCTACAGACACAACACCCGAGTGCCCTCATCACAATCTCGGGTGACTTCAACCTCGTCTCCATGGTGAAAACCCTGCCCAACAGAGATTTTTTGTTTAGTCTGGATATGTGTGTTGTTGCAGTTCTTGGATTTGTTTTTGTCTTTGTGTTGCATTGCTGTTGGCTGGCGGAAACGCCATCTCGTTTCATTTCATGTATCAAGTGCATGAAGTGTTCCCGATTCCTGTTTCCAAGTCCTGAGAACGTGTCTATTTTACTTCCTGTTCCTGAGTCCTGAGAACGTGTCTATTTTACTTCCTGTTCCTGAGTCCTGAGAACGTGTCTATTTTACTTCCTGTTCCTGATTCCTGAGAACGTGTCTATTTTACTTCCTGTTCCTGAGTCCCGAGAACATGTCTATTTTACTTCCTGTTCCTGATTCCCGAGAACGTGTCTATTTTACTTCCTGTTCCTGAGTCCCGAGAACGTGTCTATTTTACTTCCTGTTCCTGATTCCCGAGAACGTGTCTATTTTACTTCCTGTTCCTGAGTCCCGAGAACGTGTCTATTTTACTTCCTGTTCCTGATTCCTGAGAACGTGTCTATTTTACTTCCTGTTCCTGAGTCCTGAGAACGTGTCTATTTTACTTCCTGTTCCTGATTCCTGCGAACGTGTCTATTTTACTTCCTGTTCCTGATTCCTGAGAACGTGTCTATTTTACTTCCTGTTCCTGAGTCCTGAGAACGTGTCTATTTTACTTCCTGTTCCTGAGTCCTGAGAACGTGTCTATTTTACTGGATGTAACTGCGTGACAGACAGTACTCTACTGTCTTCTATTGTACTGTAATGAAATATCAACTGCTTCAAACAGGAATTTAAATAGATCACAGGTTATATAACATGGCTTAGCGTTGTCTTAAGTACATTTTTAATAACAGTAAAATAAAAGTAAGTCTACGTCACTTTAGACTTTACACTCGGATTTTCAAAAGTGGTGTCGTTTAGTATCATGAGAATAAGAAAAAACCCCATAATTAAACATGTTAACGTTACATTTCCTCAACAATATTGTAGGTATAGGAAAGTTCTTGAGCAGTAAAACCAGGATCACTGCAAGTGGTTTCTATTGTAATTCAGTAAAATACAGTTTCTTGGTAGAAAGCACCCTTTCTCTTTCTCTGTTTTCAGAAAACCCTCGGTAATCATTCAGGAACAAGCCCCTCCCATCCTGACTCGCCGCCATCGTCTTCAGCAGCGTCCAGACCTCTGCTGGCAGGCAGTGGCGGTGGTAGCGAGGACACCCGGTCGGCCCTGTCGCCCGTCACCACCTCCCTGCTGGAGCAGCTGGAGACTCGCATCAAGGAGTTGAAGGCTTGGCTGAGAGAGACCGAGCTCCTCATCTTCAACTCCTGTCTGAGAAACCAGCAGGAGGTCCACACACAGCTCCACAGCTTCAAGGTAGGAACACAGCCCATTTGTTAGCCAGTTAGCAGCCGGTTAGTATGATGACATCAAACCTCCACCAGATGATGATCTCATCAGAAAATATCATGAAACTGATGGCATCACTGTAATTAAAATTTTTACCAATTTCTCCATGAAGATTTGTGTTGTAATAGTGTGTGCGTACGTACGTTTGTGTGTAAATAGTAAGAAAAATCGAAATTTAGGATTAATAATTTTCAGCAAGCACTGAGAGCTGCTGTTATATGTTGTATGTGATATTACATTTTGAGTTTTACATGTTTCATTCTGTTGATGATTATTGTAAAAATCGGCCTGTTGCAACATGCCTAGCCCCACGTGATGTTGTCATGAATGTTAGCTGTGCAGTCTCACCATGTTTGACAGGTGTGTTGTTTGACTGACCCCACAGAACAAAAAGTCCAATAAAACAAATTAAAACGTTTTCACTGAAATCAAGCTGCAGTTATGGGGCGGCACGGTGTCCCGAGGGTCAGCACTGTTGCCTCTCAGCAAGGAGGTCCTGGGTTCGAACCCCAGGCCGTCCCAGTTCCTTTCTGTGTGGAGCTTGCATGTTCTCCCCGTGTCTGCATGGGTTTCCTCCCGCCATAAAAAAGATATGCATGTTAGGGTTGGTACTCCTGCCTGTGCCCCTGAGCAAGGCAATAGAAAGAAGAACTGGAGTTGGTCCCCGGGTGCTGCAGCTGCCCACTGCTCCTATACAATAACATGGTTACATGCAGAGAACACATTCATTGTAAGAATCCACTGACAATATAAAGTGGCTTTCTTCTTCTTCTTGTTATCTTAGGAACAAAGACTCATAGTAACTAACATGTGATGTTTTTAAGCCTCAGATATTTGTTATGTGGCAATCATTACACTACATTACAAGGTTTAGCACAGTGTATTGTAAAGGATGGTGGATTTGTAGCCACAGTCTGGATTGCATGAGGAATCCTCTGTTTGGAATAAAAAGGACAATATTTGAGGGGGGAAAAGTCCGACCTTTGTCAGTTTGTCTACCTTTTTCTATCTAAATTTGTGGCTTGTCTACCTTGCGTGGAGTTGGCAGCGCTGCTGCATGTGTAACCTTCCTGGCAGCTGCTGCAGCTCAGCCCGGGCAGGACCAGCAGAGTGACAGGGAGGAGGTGGCAGCCCGCCTGTCACCGAGAGCTAGGAGAAGGAGGATGAAGATGTTATTATCTTCCTCCTCTTCGCTCTCGGTTAAAGATGGAAATGTGCTGACAAGCGAGGAGAGTGTGTTGAGAAGGTGGTAGTACTTTGAGGGGCTGATGAATGAAGAACATGCGAGAGAGAGAAGTTTGGATTATTGTGTTGAATGCAGAGCTCAAGTCTATGAACAACATCTTCACATATGTTCCCGGGTGCTCCAGATGTGTCAGTGCAGCATGGAGTGCTGTGTTAATGGCATCCTCTGTTGACCTGTTGGCTGTGTAGGCTAATTGGTGTTGGTCCAGAGTGGGTGGGAGTGCAGATTTAAACCTAGCAGGCTCTCTACTCACCTGCAGCCTACTGAATGATAAGTCCCTAGTTTCAAGCTAAATGTAAACAGCTATTTAAATTGCTAGACAAAAGAGTGGCGCCGTCCTCAGTAGGGTGAATGCCATCTGCTTTCAGCAGGTAAGGGCAGCCCCAGAAAGAAGGCCAGTTATTAACAAAGTCGAATCCCTGCTCATTACAGTAACGAGCCAGCCAGTGGTTCATTGAGGTGAGCCTACTGTACATCTCATCATTACCTGTCACGGGTAAGGGACCAGAGACAGTCAATGCTGACGCAACTTTCTGGTTAACTCAAGCATTCTGACTAGGTTGGCTTTTGTGATCTCTGATTGCTTCATCCTAGCATTATTGGCGCCGACATGAATAACAGTGTGACTGAAAGTAGTGGTGCAGTGTGCCTGGGTTCCCTGACTCTCCCTCCGTGATGCCAGCACCCTAAGATTATCCTCTATGTCGGAGACTCTGGCCCCGGGTAAACGGTGAACCAAGGCTGGCGCAGCTAATCTAACATTGTGGGTAATGGAGTCTCCTATCACTAGCGTGCGTTGCTTTACTCTGTCGACAGAAGGGCGAGAAGCACGGTGGCCGGTAGGACTACCAACAGGGCTGGTGAGTGGTGAAAACCGGTTTGCAGACGGGAGAGGTGACTGCAGACCAGGCCACACGACCGATGGCTTGCTCTTGCAAGCCTTCCCACGCCAGTAAAAAGAGACAAACTCCACCGCATCTACTAATGAGGCTGAGCTAGTGCTAACAATAGCAGGTCTGCTGTCAGGCCCGGGGCTAAGGCTATCTGGAGTGCCCGTCATGTGTAATGAAATCCTAGCCGAAAGAAGCTGCTCTAACTCACGGACACACTTTGACTGCAAATGTAGTTGAGCTAACTGCTAAGCTAGGCTAAGCTCGACGCTAGTAACAAACTAGGAACGGGACGCTGCCCACTAAACACAAGAGTTGTATGAGAAAGAAAAATAGAGAATCTAGCGAGAAGTGAACTAAGCACAGAAAATAGCTAAATCTGTGAGGGCAGAATATAGAGAAGAGATAATAAGAGAATAAACAGCAGGTATCGATCTCTCAGAACCTCCTCTCATGAAGGCGGAAGCAGGAAACAGCTGGCAGTGACAAACAGTGAGGAGGAAGGAGACCCGAGACCCAAGTCCACGTACCTCTCCAAAAGCTAGGAAGCCATTGTCAGGAATACTGAATAAGCTTGTTCTGATGTACAGTTTTACTTAACTTTTGCTCTCAAACTTTTCCTTCCGTCACACATCTGACATAGCTTGGTAAATAAGTATGAGGAATTAAAAAAAATCATAAGTTTTGTGTCTGTCTTTAGTTAAGTAGAGTCATTCATCGTCTTAATGAGCCCAGATGAAAGCTACTGTGTTTTGAAGGGAATAGATGTACAGAGGAAACAGCAGTTAGCCTCAAAAGCCCCGCGACTGGAACAGGATATTAATCAACCTACATCACACAGAGAAGCAGCTAGCCGCGCTGATTAGCCTAGCCCTGCCGTGTGACTGACGAGTCTTCAATGAAACACACAAACACACACACGCGCGCTAACATGCACAGACACACACACACACACACACGCTAACATGCACAGACACACGTGTACCTACACAGATGGATACCAATGAGCATGCTCACTTTTTAGCACCAATATACACTCACTGGCCACTTTATTAGGTACACCTTGCTAGTACCGGGTTGGACCCCCTTTTGCCTTCAGAACTGCCTTAATCCTTCGTGGCATAGATTCAACAAGGTACTGGAAACATTCCTCAGAGAGTTTGGTCCATATTGACATGATAGCATCACGCAGTTGCTGCAGATTTGTTGGCTGCACATCCATGATGCGAATCTCCCGGTCCACCACATCCCAAAGGTGCTCTATTGGATTGAGATCTGGTAACTGTGGAGGCCATTTGAGTACAGTGAACTCATTGTCATGTTCAAGAAACCAGTCTGAGATGATTCGAGCTTTATGACATGGCGCATTATGCTGCTGGAAGTAGCCATCAGAAGATGGGAACACTGTGGTCATAAAGGGATGGACATGGTCAGCAACAATACTCAAGTAGGCTGTGGCGTTGACACGATGCTCAATTGGTACTAAGGGGCCCAAAGTGTGCCAAGAAAATATCCCCCACACCATTACACCACCACCACCAGCCTGAACCGTTGATACAAGGCAGGATGGATCCATGCTTTCATGTTGTTGACGCCAAATTCTGACCCTACCATCCGAATGTCGCAGCAGAAATCGAGACTCATCAGACCAGGCAACGTTTTTCCAATCTTCTATTGTCCAATTTCGGTGAGCCTGTGCGAATTGTAGCCTCAGTTTCCTGTTCTTAGCTGACAGGAGTGGCACCCGGTGTGGTCTTCTGCTGCTGTAGCCCATCTGCCTCAAGGTTCGACGTGTTGTGCGTTCAGAGATGCTCTTCTGCATACTACCTCGGTTGTAATGAGTGGTTATTTGAGTTACTGTTGCCTTTCTGTCAGCTCGAACCAGTCTGGCCATTCTCCTCTGACCTCTGGCATCAACAAGGCATTTTCGCCCACAGAACTGCCGCTCACTGGATATTTTCTCTTTTTCGGACCATTCTCTGTAAACCCTAGAGATGGTTGTGCGTGAAAATCCCAGTAGATCAGCAGTTTCTGAAATACTCAGACCAGCCCGTCTGGCACCAACAACCATGCCACGTTCAAAGTCACTTAAATCACCTTTCTTCCCCATTCTGATGCTCGGTTTGAACTGCAGCAGATCGTCTTGACCATGTCTACATGCCTAAATGCATTGAGTTGCTGCCATGTGATTGGCTGATTAGAAATTTGCGTTAACGAGCAGTTGGACAGGTGTGCCTAATAAAGTGGCCGGTGAGTGTATATACACATACATGTATGTATAATCACGCACACACATAAATCTATACACACAAACACAGTTGCAAATGCACACACACAAACCCAGTCATGCACACATGGTCAAAAACACACAAACTGGTCGGACTAATGTATACACGCATCACCCAGCACACACACACACACACACACACACACACCACACACACACACAAACCCATGCATAATCACACACACGATGACATAGATACACTGGGCCAGACAGACGCACACAGCCGAGCTAAATGATGAAGGTGTATAAAAACAAGAGCTCATATGAAGAACTCAGCCATTCATACTGCTGATCCCCCGCCACAGCGCCCAGCGGGACGCCATTGATCTGCGGCTGAACGAGGCCCTGAGTGTTGGAAAAAGTAAAGATTAGAAATATTGATAGCAGTCATTGGTATGGAGGAGGCAGCCGCGGGCTGGAGGGAGAACAGGGCAGTCCATCTGAACACACGTCGCTGCGTGTTACTGATCACTTATCTGGTCTGCCGTTCGCTTCGTAAAATGGGTTCGATCCCAGTGTCGCCTCTTATTACTGGACGACTGTATGAGAGAGCAGCAGGGCCGCTGGAGTACACACACACACACACACACACACACACACACACACACACACACACACACACAAACACACACACACACACACACAATGTTAGATCCACCCACACACACACACACACACACAATGTTAGATCCACCCACACACACACACAGGTATACATGTTAATAATGTGAGCTGTCTAGAGCAGACAGGAGGTAGCATCAGACAGTAGCCTCATTCCTCTGATTCTGGACCAGTTGGAAAAGTCCTTCTTTATTTTATTTTCACAGACTGACGTGATGTGGTGACTATTAATAAAACACACTTCATTCACGGTGCCTTGCAAAAGTGTTCAGCCCCCTTGACAGTCATCAGTAATTTCTGGATTATAAAAGGTACTCACACATCTGTTCCTGAACAATACTATTGTTGTGAAGCCATAAGCTCTAACAGGATGTTCCCACAGCCGACATAAGTTCTTTCACTGATTTTTATTAATAAATTAAAAACTAAAACGTAGTGCTTGCATAAGTATTCAACCCCTTGTGCTGCGAAAGCTCCAAGTTTACACAAATGGCAAATTATTCCTAAAACAAACTCAGGTAAACACAGTTGGACATAACTAGTGTGCACCTGTAAGATATTAAAGTACCGGTCTGGTTTCTGGGTATAAAAGCACTCTGGGTAAAGTTCAGTAGCCGGGCGTGAACGCCATCGGAACATGAAGACAGAGCAGCAGAATACTGAAGTAAGAGACAGAGTGATTAAAATGCAGAAGGTGGGAAAGGGACACAAAACAATATCCAAGTGTGTGGCTGTCCCACGGAACGCTGTTGGATCCATTGTCAGAAGGTGGAGAAAGTGGAAGCTGCATCACACCACCCAGACGCTTTGGAGGACAGGCCGTCCCTCAAAGCTAAGTGTCCGAGCAAGACGTGGGCTGATGAGGAAGGCCACACATGATCCTGCAATCACTCTGAAGGAGCTCCAGAGGTCAGTGGCTGAAACTGGAGTAAATGTGCATGAGTCAACCATATCACGGCTCTCCATAAATCTGGCCTGTATGGGAGGGTGGCAAGAAAGAAGCCGTTGCTCAAAACTATGCATATAAAAGCACGCTTGGAGTTTGCTACCAAGTATGAGAGAGACCCGGTTAGGATGTGGGTAAAGGTTTTGTAGTCAGATGAGATGAAAGTTGAGCTTTTTGGCCAAAACTCAAAGCGTTATGTGTGGTGTAAACCTAACACTGCTCATACCCTAAAAAACACCCTCCCTACAGTGAAGCATGGCGGCGGCAGCATAATGCTATGGGGTTGCTTTTCCTCTGCAGGCACTGGGGACCTTGTTCACATTGAGGGAAGAATGGATGGAGCTAAATACAGGGAAACATTGGAAGAACACCTGTTGCAGTCTGCCATAAAACTGAAGCTGGGGAGAAGGTTCACCTTCCAGCAGGACAATCAGCATGTTTACATGATGTTAGAAAAAGTCGATTTACTGTGTTAGTCCGACTAAAACTGGACTTTTAAAATAGATATAAACGTGTTAGTCCGGCTCGAATTTCTCGAAGTGGGACTAACACACCTAGATAATGCGGTTGGGGATCGATTTACTCTGGCATGTATACACTTCAATTGGCCCCAAACTGGCCTAGGCGTTGTGCGCGTGATCCATAGTTCCCGCGGTCCAATAGCAACCAGCTAGAAGGGGGCATACCGCCACCTACTGTACCTGGGCCGGACATACTTAGGTCAATATATCGATTCTCCCCCCGGTTCTTGTATACTGGGCCAATGACAGTAGTCCAATTACATGGCCTAATCGAGTTATAACCGTAGCTCAACTTAACTGTGAATGTAAACGCAGTCAGTATCCTAAGCACAAGGCTAAAGCAACAACGGCATGGCGCAGCAACAAAAAGGTGAATGTTTTGGTGTAGCCAAGTCAAATTCCAGACCTCAACCCCATTGAAAATCTGTGGCACAGACTGAAACTCACAGTCCAGAGGCGCCATCCCACCAACCCACCTTCCCACCAACCTGCAAAACCTGTACAAATTCTGCCAAGAAGAATGGGCAAAAATCACTCCAGAAGAATGTGCAAAGTTTGTACATACTTATCTCAAGAGAATCATGGATGTAACTGCAGCAAAAGGGTACTCTACAAAGTATTAATATGTGGGGGTTGAATTCTTAAGCAAGCACTATATTTTAGTTTTTAATTTGTTTACAAAAAGTCAGCGGAACATAGGTTGTTTTGGCTCTGGGAACATGCTGTTAGAGCCGATGGGTTCAGGACAGTAACGTCGTTCAGGAACAGATGTGTGAGTATCTTTTATAAACCAGAAATTACTGATGACTGTCAAGGAGGTTGAATACTTTCAAAGCGTTGTATAGTGTAACAGTAGGCTTATTGAACTCTGCTACATGGCATGGTGAAGACAGCTGTTGTTACCACCTGACATGCTGTTTACAGCAGAGGGAGGTAGACTATGCTAACAGCAGGACAGGCTAACACAAACGATGAACGACGGTTTAAATTCAGCTAAAATGTTTTTTGTGTACATATGCTGCACATGTCGGGAGCCCCTGAAACGCCAGTCAACATCCCAACGAGGATTACATGGCGTTTAGGGAGAGAGGAGTAGTTCAAACTACATTTTAAAGGGATAAAGCCAGAAGAACTGTTGGATACCATTTTTATGTCTGCATGCATTTTGAAGGTACCTTGAATGGTGAGTTTAGCCTAGCTTAGCTCAAGTTCACTAAATACAAAGAAATGAGACTATATCAAACTTCTTAAACACACCTCGTACTGGCTGGAGTACTGTTCAATTTTGATTTTTAGGATTTTACTTTCACTTGTGAAAACTTTGGTTAAGAGCAATTTCTAATGTGAGGCTAGCAAGTACAAAGTGTGAAGGATGTCCTCAGTAAGGGAGAACTTCCTGTCTGCTGAGGAGCAGCTGCTGATGCAACACACATCCAGCAGCTGAGCAAAGACAGGCTTAAGTCAAACCAAACTAGCCCTGCAACTTCAGCAGTGGTCTTCATTTTATTCAGTTGAAGAAAGACAACACGGTGGTGCAGTGGGTAGCGCGGTCGCCTCACGGCAAGAGGGTCCTGGGTTCGAGCCCCGGGGTAGTCCAACCTTGGGGGTCGTCCCGGGTCGTCCTCTGTGTGGAGTTTGCGTGTTCTCCCCGTGTCTGCGGGGGTTTCCTCCGGGTGCTCCGGTTTCCTCCCAAAGACATGTAGGTGTGTGTGTGTGTGTGTGTGTGTGTGTGTGTGTGTGTGTGTGTGTGTGTGTGTGTGTGTGTGTGTGTGTGTGTGTGTGTGTGTGTGTGGGCCCTGTGATGGCCTGGCGGCCTGTCCAGGGTGTCTCCTCACCTGCCGCCCAGTGACTGCTGGGATAGGCTCCAGCCTCCTCGTGACCCTGAGAGCAGGATGAGAGGTTCAGATAATGGATGGATGGATGGTTGAAGAAAGCAATGAGAGGATTAGAGTCTAACTCTAAGAA
>NC_079226.1:3524679-3527179 GCF_029633865.1 Lampris incognitus
GAGCGCCCCTGAAAGTGGGGCGGCGGGACCCTGGGAGGTCCTTGTCCCGGTCAGCGGTCCCCCGGTTAAGTTAGGGTGTGTTTATATTCATCGTCATTTCATTCCAGGGTTCCCACTGTCTTTAAGAAATCCTTTTCCAGGACTTTTCCATGACCTTATCTTGGATGTCCAGGCCAGGCGTTGCTGACAGAAGGTCATATTATTCAGTATTAACTATCAGTGGAAGTCTCAACAGTCTGTAAATGGACTGTGAACATACTGCCCGGACTTAACACACAGATGTCACATCTCAACACACAACATATGGAGACAAATATCACATCTCGGTTGGTAAAAATATGATTTTATAACCAAATTTTACAATTTTGCATAATCTCAATAATATTTGCAGGACATCTGATCAAATTTCCAGGTGTTTTCCATGACTGTAAACTAGGACACTTGGGAACCCTGTCATCCATTTGAGGTTAAAGAGTCAGAGGATCAGGGTGTTAAGGATATGGCGGTGTTGGAGATGATACTTTTTGGCTGGACTGGCCAGTGGGGCCAGCCCTACAACCACGAATGTCTGTCAGTGATCATGTTAGAGTGACTGAGTGAACAAGTTACGTGATTAGCCAGCAGCCATACCAACATGTACCCTGGCTCTGCCAAATGGTGGAAGCTAAGCAGGTATGGGCTTGGCTCATACTTGGATGGGAGACCTCTCGGGAAAACTGAGTTGCTGCCAGAATTGGTGTTGGTGGTAGGGGGCAGTCTTTCATCTGGTCCTAATAAAACAACAAATATGAAATCCCAATGCCCCAGTGCAGTGATGGGGACACGGTGCTGTAGGAGATGCCGTCCTTCGGATGAGATGTTAAACCAAGGTCCTGACTCACTGTGGTCATTAAAAATCTCATGGCACTTGTTGCAAAGATGTCCTTGCAAAATTCCCAATCTGGCTGTCTCCATCTGGCCACCTCATCATCCCCCATGTAACTGGCTCAATGATTCCTCCCTCTCCATCTCAAGCTGATGTGTGGAGAGGGTTCTGGCACAAAATGGCAGCCATACGTCAGCCAGGTGGTGCTACACATTGGTGGTTGAAGTGAGTTACTCCCTTCAATGTGAAGCACTTTGGGTGTCTAGAAAAGCGCTACATAAATGTAATGATGATGATGAAGATTATTGCTATTATTATTATTATTCTCATTATTATTCTCATCATTGGGCCGCAGGATCAAGTGACCGACGATGTGACTGAAGAGTGACATGATTGATCGGCCAATCAACAACGTCACTGGTAAACACGGCAGTGGCTGTTGCTCTTTCAAAATGAATTGGCGCAGCAGTTCCAGCTCCATTCCACATTTATCAAACGCTAACAAACGGAATATATTGCTGCTCGTGGGTACTACTAAAACACTGAGGCCGACATGACATTTTTTCACACAACTTAGTTGCATTTATGAGTTGCAAGTTTCATGTTTGTGCAAACAAACCATTACGCTGAATGCAATATAAACTATGTGCAACAGCCAGCTAGCTACTCTGGCTAAAAACAAGCCAGTGCTAGCTAGCAGCAGAATCCGTGAGAAGTAAATACCGGGGTCGGGAATCGTGAGCAAAGCCAGGGAAGCCCAGTGTGAGTGTGAGGTAGCCACAGTGGAGGGACAGTAGAATCCATTCATGAATGAATCATGATGGAATGTATTTTCAGAAATCAGACAAAAAGTTCAGTGAGGAAGTAGAAACAAAACCTCAATCGTGGCCATGGCTTGCGTCCACACAGTTCTGAGTCCACACGGTTCTGAGTCCACCCGGTTCTTGCCACATACAGTGCCAGCACTGCGGACTCAGAGACTTGAGTGTGATCAAGTCTGTGCAATAATCGATGATCGGATGAAATTCATAAAATAGTACCGGCAAACCATGAAATCAATTAAAACTTGTTAAAAGTCAAAACTTGAAAAGCAAGGAAGCAGAGCAACAGGCAAGCAGACGTCAGCTGGCCATCAGTTGACAACCAGAAGTTATGTAGCAGGGCTGGCACATGTGCAGAGGGAACGCAGCCACAAAGGAATCAGGTTAAATCGTTTACATCCAGCAGTTTTTCTTTTGATCGGTTTATGAAACGGTTGAAACCTCCCAACCGATTGAAGCGTCAGTCAGTTTGGACCTGTTTGTTCTGACTGAGGTGTTTATATGGAGCACTTTTCTTCTGTTTAGGCTTTTAAACCAGTTAGAACCGGAACGCTAGGCTCCATGTAAACGTAGCTGGTTGACTGCATGTAATGGGGGGCTGATACACAATGCAGCTCTGACCAAACTCAGTTGCGTGCAGCCAAGTTGTGTGAAGACGTGTCATGTGTAATGTTGGCCTCAGCAGAATATTTAACGACAAATGTTACTGAGACCGCTAAAGAGAGTTGCAGATGAACATTTAATATTCAGGAATTCACATTATGGACACCACCACTCACTATCCTTGTAACAAACTGGCCATAATTTCAAACGT